>NW_016690362.1:1291894-1427471 GCF_001604755.1 Lepidothrix coronata
TTGTTGACTGGCTCTGCCAAGGGATCACACTAAATTTGGAAATACCTGCAAGTGACTGTATTTTGCAGTTACAGCTGCCTACAAGACCACCTTGTGTCACTGAATGTAGCAACTATAAGCTCTCACATGCTAAGCGGAGTGTACAAATACACCATCACAGGTGACTTACAGCATCAAACAGAAAACAACAGGCCCAAGAGCACCTAGACACAAGTCTTCCAGAAAGGACCTAGTGGTTTCTGAACACAGACAGGAAGGGCAGTTCTGTACCACAGGTTTCTTCAGTGCATGGTCTGAGGCAAACCCCTTGGGCCCTGAGATAAGCACTTCCCCACCTGTTTTCTTCACCAGAAGGACAGAATCCCTCCTCTAGAGGTTCATGCTTTCCCCAAAGGGGAAATCGACCCATATCACTGCCATAAGCCTTCTAAAGTAAAGCAAGAGACAAGATACCAATGGATTGGTCACAAGACCTGTGCTAGCACCTCTTCTCAGTACCACATTAATCAGGGAGCACAACCAACCACACACACTTTGAACTGTTCCACAATTGCCATCTGCATTCTCTCAAAAAGGAAAGACAAAGCTAGCAATTGCTTCATCTTAAGCAATGTCATCACCTCACTGTACCATGGACAAATTTTTACTGCTAAATCATGACAGCCTCCTTGATATTAACAGCAAATCCTTCTCACTCTACAAATCTGAAAAAAAATCTACCACTGCATTCTCCTTTGTTTGACACCCTTCTTAGTAAATATGACACATAAATCTTAGTCAAAACTGACATGTGCTTATCTTTGCACAGAAAACCAGCAGGCGGGGTCCCTGAAAAGGGAAAAGAAATAAATTTTGACCATGGCTAGATTTACAGGGAAAGGAAAAGAAGCTGCTTTCAACCATGCCCACATAAATAGCCTACAGAAGAGCTCAGTTCATAACCATGCCTGTTTCAGCTGCACGTGTGATAGACTGCAGGTCAGCATGGCAGCGCAGGCTCAGCCAGCCTCATACACTGCCTTAGGGCAACAGATTTCCAATGGCAAAGTAACATGCCCCTTCCCATATGAGGACTCCTAAGAATACAATGCAATGCAACAACACCTGAGTCATTGTCACCAAAAAGGACTGAAGTTTGAGTGTTTTGTCAAGTGCTTCATACTCCATCCAAACAAAGACGCAACAGAGGACAACTGTTTATGGGTGCAATCCTCAAATTCCTGCATCCAGACTATGGAATGCCATGGTCTCTCTAGCATTCATAGACATTTGTCTGCTGCAGTCCACCTCCATATGCCTACTCTTCCTTAGTAGACTGGAACAGCAGCTCATGAGTACACAAGAGGAGTACACTCCTATGGAGAACATAGGAAAAAAAAACATTTATGTGCAAAAGTATCCCCATTCTCTCACTAGAACAATGCTGCTCTTGGACAAAAAGTGATGCAGATTTGCAAAGAAACTGCATTCACTAGCAAACCAAAACCAAACTACCACAAAGAAGGTGGGGTGGAACATTCTGTTTTATGTTGAAGAACAAATTGCAGAGGCCATAAGTAACAGCAAAACAGAAGGAGAAACTATTCAGCTGAGCATACTTAACCAGAACACAGGGTTCAGTTACCACCTATACATGCAGACACATTAGATCCACCACCCAAGCAACATTTCATGCAACTCCCGACTTATTTGTAAATGCATATTTAGAAATTCAGGGCAATAATCTCATACAGTGAAGATGAATAATAGTACAGCCCACTGCAGACAGGATAGAAAGAAAACAAAGAGAATTTGTATAACAAAGCAAAACACAGCAGGAGAGGAACATCTGCTGCTTTTACCAGGAATAACATATGGTTAGTATCTGATGAAAGGAGAATGAGTTCATTCATATTTAAAAGCAAAAGTAATAGGTCATTCCTTCCAAGTTAAGAGGCAAAATGCCTTTCCCCTTTCCCTGTTACAGCCCCATCATTCGCAGTCTAGATCTGGCTTTCCAAGGAACTGATGCAGTCAGTATTCTGGCCTGGACAGTCAAGCTCAGGGCACTTTTCATATTAGGATGCCAGAAAGAGGAGAATGAGAACACTCATGTAGGAGTTTTGCTTAATCCTAACATAAGCCTGGTTTGTCCACAGCCCAGTCAGAGCAGCAACACAAAGACCAGTTTTGTCACCAGCAGATCACAGTTACACTCTGGAGCTGCAAGGCATTTGGCAACAGTAAGCACGATTAACACAGTAAGTCTCAACTGCTATCGTGAAGCCATCTTCAGTCCCTGAAAGCACTGCTCAGAATTGCAACTAACGCAGTCGGTTCCAATCAGAGCACCCAGAAACACATCTTTCTTCGACAAATGTGAGGCCAGATGCATGACAGCAATGTCTTCTAACATCCTACAGAACACAAGCATGCTAGCTGAGAAAGCTTCTACTTCTGCAGTGCTACCCCGCACATGGGTCTGCCATGCAGCAAAGCTACAAGGCAAGAGGGACAATCTTAATGCATCTTCATTTTCTCTTAAAAAAACCCAAACCAACAGATCAACAAGGTCGTCTTCTGTTTGAACACCTGTTGGTGAGTACCATTTAGTTGTGAAAGCAGAAAAGACAACTGGTACTAGCAAAGGTCTTCAACAGCTGTCAAGATACAGCACACAAGTTAATTCACCTCCGTAAGAGTCCCTCCCTCCCAACAAGATCTTGCCATATTTGCTGGTTCTTCATTTTTCCCAAGTCTGAATCCACACTTGCTCTCTGGAATTCAAGTATTCACTCTGTCAATAGAATTTTCATTGCAAAAGACAGCAAAAAAGATTAGAAGGATTTTGCAGCAGTGCTGAGCAGTCTAAGCCACAAAGAGAACACAGTATAAAAGCTTACTCTGACAATTAAGTGCTAGGAGTAAGTAAAATGGAAAATGACAGGCCAGATTAACTACTGCCAGCATTACTTCCCAGATCCATTCAGGTCACAATATTTTCCAGCATCCCTTCTCCATCCCTTTAAAACACTCCAGTCTGAGTCCAGGCATATTATTGCCCTGACCCACACATCTCACTTTTTATTTGCTTTCTGTCTGTAGAAGGGAATTAAGGCAAGCAAGCCAGAGATGAACATTCCTACACAGAGTAATCCAAAAGTGTCTCTAGCAGAGCCAAGCATCTGCCTACAAGAAGATGAAGAGGCAGTCTCCCAGGTACCCAGTGTATAGCTCTCATGTAGAGTTCAAGGCTTCAATCTGTGCCCAAGCAGCAAGTGGAAAAACCAATACAGCACAGAAGAGACGCAGACAGCAACTATCTAGCTAACAGCTCCACAGCCAGAAAGTGCCAGAGGCAAAAAGAGATGCAGTATCAGAATTTTAGCTATTGTCAGACTAAGTATATACCAAGAAGTTGTTAGCAGTCTCACCTTAGAACCAGAAGCTTCATCTTTATGCTTATAAAAGCTGGCTTTTGATGATAAGTTTGTAGAACAAAGCGTCACTTTCTTACATGTTTTGCCTTCCATCATTTACTGATGATCCTACTATAAAAGGATACATTTCACACTAAACTGCAGCAGAAACAGTGCACTTGTATTGTGTAGCAAACTTCTACAGAAGCTGGAAGATGGATGCAGGCTGCTGACTCAAAAGCCTTCTGCAACTCATGCTTCTGGAAATGGTTTAAGTTATTCTTATTTAAGATTTTCCATGTCACCAGAAGTTCCTCGCAATCAATTTGCAGCATGATCTATAGTCTCTATTTCCTCCATGTGAAAAGGAAGACCTACTGCCTATAAAAGCATTGCAGAATTAAATGCATTTTCAGACACAGGGGGCAATCAATAGTCTTGGAGATCAGAAAGGTTGTAGCACAGATTTTAGTACACCAAAGAGCACTGGAAGAGATTCAGTATGGACTTCCACAACAAATATTCCTAGGCTCTTTTTTGTCTAGTATCATTAACCCTGCTTGTGGCTAACAGTGATCAAACTGTAGCAGCCTTGTTACAGTTTCCAGAAAAGGCAGATTTTGTGGAGACAAACAAAATCTATTGTTTTCCTGTGCAAATCTTGGGACAGATGATCTATTTTTAGGATCACCTGAATCCAGAGCTGGACACCATGATCCCTTTGCATGTGGAAGCCTGAGAAGAAAAGGTCAGAGCAGACCAGCAGTTGTGTGTGAGACCCCAACACAAGCACACGGGACTACAGAAAGCAGCAGTGGTTGAAATGCCTCTGCATGTGGCACCTGCCCTCTGCCAAGGAGGAAGGTTGGTATATCACAGGACAGATAAAATTTTAGATTGTCTTTTCTCAAGTTTGTCCTCAGTTCTGTAGTCCCAACATTAAATTTCATTAGCAAGGAGAGCCATTATTACTTCTACCTTGTAAGCTGCTAAACTTTGCCTCAAAAGTCTCACTTTGATCCTCAGTTACCATCTACCCAGTAATTAAAGGACTTTTTTTCCTCTGAAAATTAAAAGAAGGTTCAGGTATTAACAATGTCCTCAGGCTCCTCTGCCAAGGTCTGAACTTTAGATACAGGACAACTCAGTTGTTCATTACCTTATGCAGCACAAAGAAGAGCAGAAGCATAGCCAAGCCTTCAAATCTGGAGGGACCAGATTTGTTCTTGGGACACCAAAATGACAATACCTATGTCAATGAGCACATTATGACCTGAAAAGTGAAGGTAACATTTCACCCCCTAAATTTTTTCATAATCTTACATGAATATTTGAAAAATTTTTTTAAATATAGGAATTTCCAGTTGACCAAGTCCCTTTATGTAGTTACTGCTCATGAGGCATTAAGAAACCCCACAGCAATAGGATTTTTTTGTTTTCAGAACACCAGATATTTCAGCAATCCTGCCCAATGAAGCCTGGCGAGGAAGTGCTTCTGTTTGATGCAAAAGGAGGTAAGGTCTAGCCCAGGAAGAGATCAAATTCACCTTCCTCCAGAAGAAAGACAAGTACAACCTCTTGGACATTTGTCCTGCACTTGGGTTGCAACATGCAGTGCTATATGCTTGGAGAAGAGTGGCTGGAAAGCTGCCCAGAGGAAAAGAACCTGGGAGTGCTGTCAACAGCTAACTGAACACAAGCCAGCAGTGTGCCCAGGTGGCCAAGAAAGCCAATGGCATCCTGGCCTGTATCAGAAATAGCGTGGCCAGCAGGATCAGGGAACTGATCATCCTCCTGTATTGAGCACTGATGAGGCTGCACCTTGAATCCTGTGTTCAGTTTTGGGCACCTCCCTTCAAGAAAGATATTGAGGTGCTGGAGCATGTCCAGAAAAGGGCAAGGAAGCTGTGTCTGGAGCATTAGTCCTATGAGGAGCAGCTGAGGGAGCTGGGGTTTTTTAGTCTGGAGAAAAGGGGGCTCAGGGGAGACCTTATTGCCGTCTACAACTACCTGAAAGGAGGGTGTAGTGAGGTGGGATTCAGTCTCTTCCAAGTAACAAGCAGTAAGACAGAAGGAAAGGGCCTCAAATTGCATAAAGGAAGGTTTAAACTGTCTATTAGGAAAAATTTCTACGATAGAAGGTTTGTCAAGCATTTTAAGAGGCTGCCCAGGGAAGTGGTGGAATCACCATTCCTGGAAGCGTTCGAGAGATGCGTAGATGAGCACTCAGGGACATGGTTTAGTGGTGGACTTCGCAGTGCTACATTAATGGTTGGACTCGATCTCAGATGTCTTTTCCAACCTAAACAGTTGGAAAAATACCTACAATTTGGTATCTCAAGCCAAAACCACAGGACAAAGTATCTTGGGGTTCAACAGAGAATCATACAAATCTTTCTCTGTAGTATAGCTATCACTGCATGTTTGCATTCTGGATAAACTGTGTGGTTTATTTAATGCCCACTACAGCAAAATGTGCACCTTCACAGCCTGACCTCCAGGAGCATAGCACTCCAGAAGCCACTACTGACACAGAAGCAGAAACCTCCTCTCTGCTTCTTTCTACCTTAACATTTTCCACCCAAGAACAGTATTTCCACATTAAGATTTTGTTTTTCTTTCCAGGTAGCAGCCATATATTCCCAAGTTTGGTACCTTACCTGGGAGTGAATGACTAAATGAGTAACAGCTTCTGTGTCTAGCTACACTAATGCCAATGCCTGCCATCCTGCCCCATGCAGTACCTAAACTCATTTCCTCCCCGTGGCCGCCCATGCTCTGCATACCAACAAGGTCACCACCTCCCTTTGAGCCAGGTGTGGCTGGCACATCCTCACACCAGCAGCTGAAAGCTTGGCAGCCTTACAGCCACACATTGGGAAAACCACAACATAATGAATTTGCACACCACAGTACAAGATGTGCAGCAGCCCCACATTACACCCCATTACACTATAAACAGTCATTAATTGTGGAAGTGAATCCACAAATAATTTTTACTCAATGAGCTTTTGCTTCTGTACTTTAGCTATTTTAGCTCTTCTTGTTCCAGAAGACATCAAAAAAGCTCATCTTTTGTTACAGAGAGTTACCTATAGAACACTGACAAGTTATTCAAGCGCAAGTTTCACCACCCCAGCAATATCTTCTTCACAGAAAGACCAAGGAGAAAGAATGGGACTTAAGCTTTTAATACCAATAGAAAGCAAACTGGATTGAATTTGGAATTTACCTAGAACTTTTTTTGCCAAACACAGCCTAAAGGCAAAAACCTATGGCCAAATAATTCTTCCTCACAAAAGCTAAGTGACATAGTCTCATTCCAAGAGCTAGTTCCTGGACACTAGGAGACTGGTAGATTGTTCCAAGGTTTGTCTTTCCAAATGTACCAGATCATCAACTTCTTAAGAGTAACTTCATGTAAAAGAAACAGGCTAGTTCAATTTAAATTAGTTACATTTTTATGTGCTTTTTCATTTAATGGATATTACCTCTCCATTACAGACAAATGCATACTGAGGAAACTGATCCACCCTCAAAAATTGCATGCATATTGCTGTGCAAAAATTCACAGGTGACCAAAACAAGCTCATCTAGTTTACTGTGCCATTTCCTGCAGATGCTTTGATAGGCAGCAAGCACGAAGAAAAGCCTGGGCAACAACTACCCAACATTCATGGCACTATACAAAGCTTACATTAATGTTGCCTACACTAATCACCTTTCCCAAACTCCTGTTTTTCTCCTGAGAGGCTAAAAGAACCCCAGCCTCCAGAGCTGTCAGTCTCTGTTCTCACAGGCAAGTGCAAGTCAAATACCTTTCTCAGTATCCAGTTTATGGATATCCACACCCTCTGGGTGCAATATTCTTCTTTTCTCTCCCTTTGTCAAAAAGGGGAAAGGATCTCTGCAGTAGTCTTTTAGACATCAGGTACAGAGGGTTGTAACAACAATCACCCTTAACGGTGCAAGTCTGAAGTAACTCTACTTGAACTCATGGGATCATCCCAGTATACTAATATTTTAAGCAGGCTTTTTAAAGCTGGCTTAATACATCTTATTGGCTCCTCCTGAACCTCACCTACATGCAAAAATTTTTTTCAATTTGAAAAACCGGCTGCCTTCTACACTTAGAGAAAATTCTACCATTATCATGTAAATTTTTAGCTCCATATCCAAGAGGGTGATAGAGAAGAACTCAAAGACAAGAAAGACTAAGATAATTGCAAGTCCTGGAGGAAAAAATATCTAGATAAAATGTACTGATTTTACACTTGATACTGATCTTCATGGCATGAAAGACAAAAACCCCCCACTGTTATTGTACTCATTCAGTGAAGTTCACCACTCATGGGGATTAAACAAATTGAACAGTCAGTGGGAGGTACCAAAAGTAGAAAGAGGGTGCAAAACTCCCCTATGTATTGGGAGCCTGTTAAAGAATTGGCATGAAAAACCAAAATCAATGTATGCTTGACACAGCAGGAATTGGTTACACTGCAACTAAATGCTCAATGCGGGAGGACTACAAACAGCTTGCTTTACCAAGTACAGTTGCTTGTCATCAAGTACCTCAAAGAAAAAAAATAAATCTTACTATATATCTCAAATTCAGCTAGGCTTGTCTGGAGCAACGCTTGGAGAGGCTGCAGCCTGTTCATCATTCTGTAAGAAACAGTATTTCTGACTCAAGTCCTCACTTTGTTGCCTTGGTTGACCTGTGTACCTGTGCCCAGTGGTTTTTTTCCACCATCTCCAGCTGTGTACTGGTGTGTTGGTTGGTGCTGACAGAGATCAACCTACAAGGGGTAACCAGGACTATTTTCTCAGCCATATTGCCAGAGGTCAGAAATATATTGGTGCCAACTCTTAACATTCAGCCACTCAAATGCTTCAATTTCTTCCAACTTCAGTGCTCAGGCCCTTTCAAAAGTCTTGAAAGTACAATACACATATCCTTTCCCAACTTCCTGTGCTGCCACACATTTCATGAAAGGCAGTCTGTTTCTAGCTTAAAAAAAAAATAAACCAACACACAAATTGTTCTGAAAAATCTAGATGTTTTCTGTGAATCATTTAAAACTTAAAAAAGAGGTACTGACAGATTCCAACCTATACTGCAACAAGGCTATCTTCAGGTGACATACCTCTCAAATAGTAGATCTGATGTAGAAAATTCTTTTTCAGATGAATATTTCATATGGATGAGTTCACCCCAGGCTCTTGCTGCCATAAAACTGCCACTCTGACAACACAGAGACAAGTCCCTGTCCCAGAACTAAGTTACATATCAACAGTTCTAATGCCCACCACAAATAGCTGTCTTTTCTTGTGACTCTTAAAACAGATTTGTTTAACTAGTGAAGACTACTTTCTATCATGAACTGCAGGGTCCTTCCTGTTAGAAAGGCAAAGAGAAGAGAGAACTTCAGCAAGTGTGATAGTAGACCAGTTATACTGCCAATTTCCTTAAACAGCCACTGTTTGCCAAGGACATAGGCAACACCCTTTCCCTCAAGCATGCCTTCATTTTCAACTAAAGGATCCATTCTTGTAAAGAAGGAATACCTCAATCTATACATTCCAGTTGAACCCAGCTTGGGTCACTGGAACATATGTTTTAGGAGCACATGGTCAGTGCCTGATCCTCTACTACAGTCACAGGGAAAATAATACATACAAGTAGTGCTGGATTCCAACCTGCCACTCCAAGGTTAGGTGAGACACCTGATCACCAGCTAGTTTGATGTAAGCACTTCCCAAGATGCTCAGGTCTACCTGTAAACACAACTGGCTGTTAAGGTAACTGAGTCAGAGGGGAATCAGCCACAGTGCACAAGGCTATGTGGCGGGGGGGGGGAAGAATTCTCTTCCCCTCACACACAGCAAGTGGTTTGTCACATCAAAAGTCAAAGAGCTGTTTTGCAATATGTTAGTTGATGACTAAGCTATGCTAATTAAAACTCTGTCTTCACAATAAGGGATAAATACAAATGAAAAATTAAAATCAACAAGTGTCCATTCCACAAAATACTGGGGGGAGGTGGGAAGAAGTGACTGTCATCACTTAAATGAAACAATATCCTGTCTCCAGGACATGGTGGCTGCTGAAAACCTCTATTCCTTCCTGTCTACCAAAGATTAAACCAAAGATTCACAGAGGTTAAGCTGGTCTACAAGTTACTTTAAAAGAAACACCAA
Organism: Lepidothrix coronata; assembly: GCF_001604755.1. Classification (NCBI taxonomy): domain Eukaryota; kingdom Metazoa; phylum Chordata; class Aves; order Passeriformes; family Pipridae; genus Lepidothrix; species Lepidothrix coronata. Next base: position 1,301,494 of record NW_016690362.1, read on the forward strand.
AAATCCCCACTAAAAACCCGAACTACTGTCACACCACCTCAGGTCATACACAAAGAAACAAGCAGAGGAAGTTCCCTCTGGCCTCCTATCAGTGAACAAGAAAGAAAGTATTTGCAGAGAAAAAAAAAAATCAATTTTGAATATTCTGTACCATTTCCTTAATTTTTAATACTAAAAGTGCCATATGTCTCTGGAGTTTGAAAAGGATATACTACCTTGGACCAAAAAAAAACCCCAAACCCAAAAAACAGCCACAAAACTAAGAAAGTAAAAACATTTTCATTTCACAGGATTAAAATAATAGGAGAGAGGAATCCCGTGTTCTGTACTGCGACTTGTTGCAGTCTTTCTCATACACACATTTCACTATAATTGTTTCAAATCACAGAAGATGATCAGGACATTGAAAACCAGTAGAATACAATAACTAAGTACAGGGCACCCATTTGCAGGAAATGCCTTGCATAAGCAAATCAAGAGTAGAGAATAGATAAAACCAACACCACCTCTGTGTTCCTGTTTTTATTTTCAGGTCATAAAAGCAATCTTTACTCTGAAAATGAGCATTTCTGGGATTTAACATTTGTTGGGTTAGTAGTGCTAGGCCAAGGCAGTTATGCCTAGCCCATAATTTTACCCACATAAAATGTGTCACATTGCATCTGGTAGTGATGTCTTTTCAGGATATTGTCAACAGAATCAACTTTAAAAACACTGGAACTGTTCGAAAGTGCTGATAAACTCCTTCCTACAGCTAATGTTTCCACACAGGTTTACATCAAGGAGCCACACTGGATTACCTTTGAAATGCACACTCCCCATCTGTGCACAGTCACTAGCAAAAAGCACTTCAATCAGTCTCCTCAGACGAGCATCTTCTGATGGAGCCTTACTCTCTCCACACCGTCACCATTTCGCACACGTTTTTGAGCTCAGCTTATCTAGACATTCTATATGCCTACACAGGCAAAAATCGTGCTGTTTGCAAAGAGATCAGATTTTTATGTCATCACTGTAGGACTTTTCCAATTCTGCACTAGGAAAAAACACTCTCCATCAAAATGAAACATGAGAGCACTGTGCCAATACACATATGCTACCTGTGTAGACACACTCAATCTCTGTCTTCTAGGGAAGATCTTTAATTTGCCTAAATCCCTCCTATCCCTCTATTCTGTACTGATACCAAAGAGGGTCTCGAACCACCCTGCAGAGAGAACAGTCTTTAGTGAAAGATGGCAAACTCCCTTACAAATTCACTGGAAGGCCAGCTCAGCCAGACCCAGGACAGATTATCCACAGAAGATTGCCACCATCTATCCTCAGAGAGCCCACTATCACAAACCATGCTGCTATACTAGCACACCTGCTTTTAGAAGCACAAGGATGAGCTTCTCATCAGCTTCTTACTGCTAAGGAAAGGCTAAAGAGGCTAACTCAGAACACTTCTTCCCTTCTCTTCTTGATCTGCATGATATTTTTTAAACGGCTTTGCCTGATGCAAGCATTTCACATCAGACCTAATCATATTTTCACAACCGACCTTTCCCCATAGCCACACATAAGATTTAGTGAAGAGGCCCTATTTTTTGTTATATCACGTGCAGAGTCATATTTCACTGTACACCTAAGCTTCAAGCTCATCTCCCTGCTGCTGTGCAGATTATCTTTATACTGAGAACAGATCATCTGCATAATCAAAACAGTATGTAGGTTGCACACACCCTAGAAAACTTACAGAGCTCTTTGGACTAGTGATCAGAAGTTGGTCTCTTAAGGAGTACTCAAAAGCATCTGAGAAACAATATTTCTTTGCTTTGGTCAAGAAGAGACAGAATGAAAAATTACTTCTAATTATCAGTGACATGTTCCAACATGTACCAAAAGATGCCACTATATACAAGTCCAATGTGTCTTGCATCGACAGAAAATTGGGGGGGGATTATGTAATGATACAAAAAATAAACACATACAGAGCCACCAAGATAGCTATTAAACTGAAGTGTAAAAATACCACCCAGGAGCACCCAAAAAAAAAAAAATCTCAAAATATTTAAATGATCATTCCTAATGAGACCCTCTTAAAACTAGAGTCTTTGCACTCAAGGTAGCAGTTACAGAAAACAAGGACAACAGGCGGGACAGGAAAAAGAGAGGTAGCAAAGGAGCTTAATGCCTTATCACTGCTAAAGGGATCTGAGGGGAACAGGGCGTAGTCAGAAGAATTAGCCCTATCTTGATTAGCATCAGAACAAAGGCTCACATTAGTTTGTCAGCACTAGGACTCTCCCAGAGCAGTGGATAATAACCTTGTTTAAAGCATTAAAGGGATTTCCTCCCCATTTCACCCCCCTCCAATCTACATCCCTTCTCTAAAGGGGGATAAAAGGATGAGGTCCAAAAATTCTTCTGTTTAATTCTCTGAAAAACATACCAGGTTTTTTGTTTTGTGGTTGTTTTTTTTACAACTAAAACATAAAATACACAAGTAAGATCCCTTTGTGAAAGGTTTTCAAAGGTAACATTTGGGAGCAGGTATGGAAAAAAAATCAAATCAAAACAAAACCCATTTTCTGTTCAAGAGAAAAGGTCAGATAGTACAGGTGACTTTATCATGCATGCTTAACTCTGGAAGGCAGGAAGGACTTTTTAACAGTTTCTACAACTAAACCAGGGAGAAGTAAGGGAGTGAAGAATACAAGGAAAAAACCCATAGCTTGTCGTACCTGAACACCACAAAACCCAGGCTAACAGAGGTGTCGGGAAAAATACTAACACGTGGCTAAAAAGGAGTTAGACCCTGAGAACATTTTAGAATACTTCCTGTTTCGAAAGCTAGTGCTGCTAGCAAGTGGCTGTCTCGCTGTAGGAGAACGTGGAAGGCAGCACATTCTGACACTAGTTTACAGAAGAGTCATGGCATTCGGACAAAATGCAGGTTTAAAAAGCAAAACAGAGTAACAGCATCAGCTTTCATCTTACCTGGTGTTGACACAGGCTGGTATACAATGGTTGTCAAGTTAGCAAGATTAAACTGAGGATTCAGTGAGGATAGGTTGATTCACACACCTAGGACTGCACAAAAAGAGTAAGTATTAGCTGTGAATACATAGGGGGTGAGAAGGGCACTCTCACATAAAAGAGCAGGAGGCTTGAGGGGTAGAAGTAGCTCTACTGTTTTTAGGACACAGGCACATAGCTATGCTTCAGGAACAGACATTATGCACAAAATTCAGATCTGGGTCTGAGATGTACTGCACAAGTTACTCAGAATCAAAGAATATGCAATCTACCCTCACATATTCCATTTAAAAATCTCAAGTATGAGAAGAGAACAGTTTCAAGCATAGCAGAGTGTTACCAAAATAATTTTTCAGCAGCACTCAAGCTTTGTTGTTGGGTTTTTTTCAGTGGGACAGAAACTCCCCGAAAGTTACCTAAAACACACACATTAAAACTGCATCAAGTCCAGCCATCAGATACACACATATCAGAGATTGCAATACTGCATACTTCCCAAATAAGTATAGGAGAAAGGAAATTTATTTCTACAGTGCCAAAATTCATGGGTATGTTTTATTGTCTTATCACCCCACGCACCCTCTTTATCCAGTATTAGTGCTAAAAATTTCAGTACTTAAAAAGATGATTATCAATAAGGTAACCTCCTCCATTTCAGAAAGTACAACAAACTGAGAACTGGGCAAACTGGTCATCCAAGTGAAAGTAAAAGCCATGCAGCTGAAAGGAATTTTTGTCTAGCCTGCTTAAAGATATCCTTTGTTGCTAAACATTTTATTGTCACATTTAAATGTCAGCGTTTTAAGTCTCAGATGTGTGCAAGCCCTGCAAAACAGGAAACCAGAAACAGACTTGAGATGGAGATTCTCATAGCTAATGAAATGAAAAGTAAACCTAGCAAACTGCTCTTCGTATCTCTCACATGCTTACCCAAAGACACAACCCCTCATCTTATAACCTTGCTCCCCATACCCATGAAATGTTTAATAGATCTGTTAGTAAGCCTGTATAGTTTTGTAGTTTACCCATATACCAGGGCAAAGCCTGCAATGAGTTTCCAGCACACTTTCGTTGCATATCACAGAACCAGTTTGCAGCATTTCAGGATCACACGGCTCTTTGCAATAATGCTTTAGCTTTATAAAGACACTACTCAATTTTCCTAAGGGGAAAACAGGAGCCTCCTTCTCCTGAAGCAAGCAGTATGCCTTTTTTGGACTTCCAAAAGGAGTGAGGGGCCCTTGGAGAGAAGCTGGCTTTAAAGCTTTCAGGATGATCACACATATGGCCACTGGCTCACCAGTGGCATATGTGGCAGCAGATGGAGAAGTGAAGGTTTCATACCCTCTGAGTAATGCTCTGCAATTTTGACACTTCCCTGGAAAAGCAGAGATGTCAATCACCCTTCCAGGCTGGTGTTTTGGCACAGAAGGGGTTCTCCTCAGTCTGAGCACCAATACCAAAGGTTAACCTATACAGGCTATTTTGGAGGCAGTTTCTGTTTTAGCCTTCAAATATAATGAATTCACATGCAGCAGAGAAGGATCAATTACTGTTAAGTTTTCTTCACTGCAAATCAGCTGGTTTTTAGCTAATTAGAGAGCAACACATACCCAGTATGCATCCTTTCTTTTAAAGGGGGCAGTGGGGAAGGTGTTTTAATTAACATCAGAGCACCTTACTAGGTCTAACAAATAAAATGCCTTTTCAAATGGGCTCTAATACCCAAAGGAGATTCTGGCATATCCCCCAGTACAACTGTATTAGTGTGAGCTGCTCTAATATATCATCCTTGAAGACTTTTAGGAAGTTATATACAGAGAAGAGAAAACCCAAACAGCTTAAATAGATCAGAGACATTCAAACATTTCACTAATTTATATGTTTAACACTACACATACAGACTACAGCTCCCCTCAAAGCAGTCTCTAACAGCTACTGTTAGAATTCAATTCGCAGGTTTAAATATTGAAAAATCAGTAATTTTACATAGAGCAAGAACATAATTCTCAAGCCCACTTACAGAAGTTGGGTGGGGATTTGGGAAGGGTGTCATTTGGTTTTGGTTTGTTTGGACATTTTTGAAAGCCAGTGTATCAACAGGATTTCTCTCTTAAAGTTATGCTCCCCTAGAAGTCCTGCAGAAAGAGATTCCAATACACCAACGTAACTTCTATCTTCATTCCCAAACAAGCTGAAAACTTGTTTTTGATCAGAGATTCTTTCAATTCCCTCTCATTTTATTACAAAATCCCATTAAATCAATGCAGGGAAAAAAAAACAGGAACAGCAGCAAACCACAGCAACATTTAATTATAAACTAGAAGGAAAATCAGTTGAGGAAAAATGTAAACAGCTTTAAAGTTTTCAAAATGGTTCTGGTCCTTTTAAAGCGTAAGCTAAGGAAGCTACGGACAGAGACACAGAGTATTGAAGCTGGTTCACTGCTGAGCATGAGATTAAAATGGTACACATTTCAGCCCTGTTAAGTTCAACCATCTACAAGGAAGTCATTCCTATGGCAAGTGTACACTGCAAGAATGACAACCATTCTAGTCTATAGCACAAATATGATGCAGTGTTTCATTTGCCACATAAAAGTGATTCCAGAAGCTAGTTTCCCTTTACCCTGCTCTACCAGCTACAAAAGCTGAGCTTTACCTTGCCCACAAGGTTACTGCGGCAGTGGTGATGACCAACCCATTCCACTCAACACTCACTTATACCAGGAAGCAAATTTACTGCTGGTGGGCTGGTTGCGAGGATAGCAGTTCCCCTCAGGGAATCACCAGAGCGACAAGAGACACATCGATCCTTTGCACTGCAGAGAAGGTTCTCAATGGACGCTCCACTTTCAGAGCCTGCCCACTGTTCAACACAGAGAAAGACAGAAGCTGGGGGAAAAGGGACAACTCAGGCAGTAGGAAGGAGGTAGGGGCTTTACATCTCTAACTTCTGGTCCTGCAGCTCTTCAGTGTGAACTTCCTCAAAAAACTGTCTTGATTTACCACACACAGATATCATCAGTTTAAAATAAATAAGCAAACAATAGGCAAATTTTTCCCTGGTCCCTTATTAGCATCACCAGGCTTAGTCTGAAAATGCACTTTGCAGATTGCATCACATAGCAAGCCATGCAACAGCACTAAGCTTCCTGTGAGAGAGCAGTAGCTGCCGCTACTCAGTAACAAAACAGCCAGCATACAAATGGCAGGTGAAAACATTTTTTGCTACATACAGAAGCTCACTTCTTGACATTTACAGGAAGCATTTCTACTGGTTAAACTTAAAATCAATTTCTGCAGCTACTTAAACACAACCTCTATCAGAGTCAAGGAAAATACGGTCTTTATAAATACACAATAGCAAAGCCAGATGACTTCCACAGATGGACTGACAGAGTGCTTCACTGATGTCATCTACCTGTCCCGAGCTAGTACATTTTGTGCTGAGGGTTAAATTGTTACATCTGAAGTAATTCCATTTGTACCCAGAATAGCTTCATGATAGAGATTAAGCATGTATGGATGGCACTTGCAAGGACATGACACTTGTGATGACAGCTAGATAAACATAATTATAGACTATTGTATTTTTAGCAAAAGAAATCTACTGTAATCAATACCATAACATGAGCACCTTTGCTACGTGTGGGTTAATTTTTTCCTCTTACTGTTTTCGGAAACGCTTTTATGTTTCCATTTACATACTCCTAAAGCAGAATTCAACCCATGCTGCCTCTCCTCCCTTCCTCCCAGCCTTTTAGGCAAGTGGGTTGTAGAACCAACCCTGTCAGTAAAAGATGCCTCTCTCCCAGCTAAGCCTGATCAGCTGGGATCAGCTGGTTATAGCAGCCGACAAGTGGCTCAGAGGGCAGGGGAGCTGCAGGGAGTCCCTGTGCCAAGCAGAGTGCACAACAGGACACAGTCTGGGAAACTCTGAAGCAAGGCTTTCAAGCTACTGACCTTTCATGCAGTTATTGGTAGATAATGAACTTCTCCAGGTGCATCTCAGAGAAGCAATAAGAGATGCAACTTCCAAAACGGTTAAAAAGAAAAAAAAAAAAAAAAGAGAGAAGATAGCAGTGGCCTAACACAGACTCCCAGTATAGTCAGACCTTCCTGGACGGACAGAGACCAGCAACTTACATCCGTCTGCTCAGGAAAGCAAAACAAGCAAGAGACCTACGTGGGTGGTACGGCAGTATATGGCTGTGGTGTGAGCAAGTACACTGATAACAAGCAGAAGTGATGCAACAGGAACAGCCACAGATACCCAAACCTGCAGCTATGAGGTTGCACAGCTGAGGTTAAGACCATTGCAGGCTGCTCTTACTGAGAGTTGAAACAATTTTCCAGGCAGGAGTAAAGTAGCTGAAAACAACCATGATCATGGGACAGAACTAATTTAATCAAAACCACTACACTAGTGGCAGGACACACATTTAGTGGTTTCAGTAACCATTGCTCGCTGACTCCCCAGGCAGCTCGTGAGTTCAAGCAGCCATTTCAGTCCACCTTCACATGCTGCACTAAATATAAACTGCTGATAACTGTGTGGAAACTGTTTCAGCAGAGACAGGGTGCACTGCACAACTCAATGACGTTGGATCCTCCTCAGACTACAGGTGGTCAATTTGCATGACAAGAAGAGAGAGAAGGAGACAGAACCAAAGTCTCTGCTACATTTGCGGTTGGGAAATTTCTGCCTCGAGATCATTACAGTCCCCGACTCATACTTCACTGAATCCTCTGTGTATTAAAAAAAAAATCAAAACCTTTAAAGGGGGAATATGAAGACACCTGGGTTTTGACAATGACTTGTCTAAGAGGAGGTTATGGCTCCCTTATGATGTGCTACTCTGCCTTATAGTGATCTTCAATTTTAAAATCTAGTTAGATTAGGCTGCACATCGTTCAGGCACATTTCCTTCACCCAGTGGCCCTTAAAGAAACATACCTTCCTACTTTCAGATTGTATTCTCTTCTCTAGTGGTACATAAAACACTCATTTAAATAATAGGACATGCCAATGTAAGAGGGCAGATGAAACTCCAAATCAGAAAAAAAAATTTTCTCCAAGTTTGATTACAGAATCACTACCAGAAACAACATGAAAGTTAGAAAAAGACAGAAGTGTGATCTGTGCAGTTGTCAGTGCCACAACTGGCCACCAAATTACAATACTAGAAAGTAGTATTCTCTCTGCATTGAAATGTACCCCCAAAAAATAGCATAGTGTGAAAAGAAAAAAAGGAGGCAGACTTGCAAGAGATTTATGGCAGACACCTTGAGGAGGAGGATGAAATCAATGATAAATTGCAGACCCGATCTTTAAGAACATTGGCATTTAATATGTAAATTCCCCCTCTGCTTAGGCGTTTTGCCTCCCTTTGATGTATACTGACAAGTTGGAACTAGAAATGAGAACTGGGAGAGTCCCTTTTCCCCATTATCTCAAATACTTTTCTAAGCAAGCCTCTAACTCTCAATTAAGTCTCTAACTATATCACTTTTGCTTCTGTTCAGAGGGGGGGGAAAAAGCCCAAACAAAAACCCCGAAGTATAACAAATATTATTAAAGGAGAAAGTCAATGTTTTCCCAGCTCTGATGCAGGATGTAAGCAGCAAACTGGTGCCCGACAGCTATAATGCAGCGGAGAAGAGAAAGACAAGCTGAACAACAGAGGACAGTAAAGATAATCTGGATGAGTTCCAGATGTGTTGAGCTTAGTCCTATGACATGAAAAATTAAAGAGGTTAAAACCTCCTCTTAAGAACTTTTCTTCCCATTGTTCTGACCACGACTCTCCTGAACAAGCTGCATTGCTCCAGAAACCTTAAGAATTGCAGTGACAATAGATTCCTGCCAAGAGAAGCACCATTACATAATAGCGTTTACAGGAACACGCACAAAAAGCCACTAGGAAGCGCAAACAGACAAGTGCAAAACCCTCTCTGCCCATCAGCTCAGTTTAGCTCTTGACCATTCCAAAGACAACTTCAGGATATTTTTAATTTATACATTTACTTCCTCTCACGTCCTTCCATCCAACAAAATCTGTATTACTGTAACTACTACACTGAGATCAAGTCCATTCCCCACAATAACGTAACCCCCTAGAGAATACGCCCACTGGAAACCACTGTATTTGCATTAATCTATTTAAAAGAATACTACAAAGATGAAAAATTGTGTCACTATTTCCATTAGTATATTAGAAATAAGAACTATTTATTATGATATTTTTTCATCCTTTACCCAATTTTAGGAATACTTGGAACAATTACTGCTTTTCAGTTCTGAGAAGCCTAGCATGCCTACTTTTGACTTCCAGGTCCTCCACAGGGGATTTACCATAGCCTTGTTATACGTAGACGTACAGGCTCAGCCTAAGCACTGCACACGTGTAAAAGGCAGCTGCTTGGGAAGCGCTAACCTCTGGTCACTGCTAAAGCACCGTAAAGAAGAAACCAACGATGAAATCTTAACAAAGTTTCTCACGTTAAATCGTCCGCGGCAGTGCGTCCACTAACACCGTAATCTCAGACACTTTCCCTGTGTTTCTCTATGCACCCATAAGCTCTATTAAAGAAAAAAGAGAAGACAGCCGTGAACGCTTATCTGCTGTTACTCTCGGGGTTTTTAAATCCTAGAGGTTCACTCCGCGCCAAGAGAATCCACACGTCTAAATGCCCACCAAGATCGCTGACCTCACAGAAAGCCCAGCTCTGCCGTCACCACCGACCCGCCGCTGCCGTGACACGAGGGAGCCGCAGGTACCGCAGGTGACATTATGTAAGGGAGCGGGCCAGGGAAGGGCTCCCGCCGCCGCCCCGAGCGCCATGCGGGGCCGCCGCCGGGCCAGGCTCCCCTCGCTCCCCGCCTGGGGAAGCGCCGCCGACACCATCCGCCTCTGCCGGCGCCGACCCCGCCGCCCGGCCCCCGCCCCGCGCACGCTCCCCGCTCCCCGGCGGCGGGCCCGGCTCCGCGCCCCGCCGCAGCCAGCCCGCTGCCCCCGCCCCGCGCCCCGGCGGCCCCTCGGCGGCGTAGCCCCCGGCACGGTGCTGCGCGCCCTCCCCCGCGGCGGCGGCTGCTGCTCACCGGGCGGGTGACTCGGCGGGCGGGCTCGGCGGGGCGGCGGTGCCCGGCGGTGCCCTGGCGCTTAGTTCGGCGGCCGCGCGCCCCGGCCGCCCCGGCGTCTCGCCCGCCCAACGCCCCGGCCGCCGCCGCGCGCCAGGCCCCGCCTCGCGCGCCGCCGGACCGAGCGCTCTGGGCGGGGCGGCCCTTAAAGGGGCCGCGCGGAGCGGAGCGGCCGGCGGGGGGCGCTGCGGCCCGGCCTCGTGCCGCCCGCTGTGGGGGGCGGGCCCGGGGTGCCGGTGTCTGGCGTCGCTGCCGCCGCCGCCGCCGCCGCCGCTGTTGCTGCTGACTGACTGACTGACTGACGAGCCGCAGCGGAGCAGAGGAAGCCCTGCCGCAACCAGCGACGGTCGCTGTCGGAGGCGGGAACGCTGCGAGCCCCCTCCCCTCCCCCTGGGGTGGTGCGGCCGCACGAACACGTGGCGCTCGCTGCCGGCCCGGCACTGGGGAACAGCGGCGGTGAGCCGAGCTGGAGTACCCTGTCCGGACATGTGCCGCTCTGTGCCGGAGCAGGAGCGGCTCCGCAGCAGTAGGGGAGGAGGGCGCTGCACATCTCGGGCCGTTCCCTCTTTGCTGTCAGCCCTTCATTCCCGGGCGTGGGTGCGGCGCACGGTGCGGTGCCCGGTGCGGTGCCCGGTGCGGTGCCCGGTGCCTCTGCCGTGCCGTGGAGCGCACCGAAGCTCGGGCGGCGGAGAGGCTCGGCCATCGGCCCGCTGCCGCGGACACACCACACCGGCACAGAAGCCACGCCAGTGCTCCTGCAGCAGGCGCCCACCTGCCAGCCCGTCCCTGGCCCTATCCCCCCAGCTCACCTGCTGGCAGACCCTCGTTTCCCCTCCCGGCTGGACCCCGCCGGTGGCAGGCCTGTGGGGAGCACAAGCCAGCACAAGCTGGCTCGGTCCTGCTGTGCACCACCAGCAGAGCCAGGTTGTTGGCTGGAAGGTCTAAGGCTGAGCTGTTGCAGGAGGTCGCATGTTCACAGGGGTTTAGTACACGGAGGTGTAGGGGGATGTTCTACACTTTCTTGCCGCCTCCTCTCCATCTATTTACAGCCTCTCCCAAGACGACATTTCTGTATCCAACAGCGCACTCAGGGAAACGAGGGATTCCTTTCTTAGCTTTCGTTTCTATTCCTTGGATTAACACTTATCTTCTATAGATATGTGACATTATTCATATTTTGCAGTGGATAGTGAGCTGTTCTCCCTCTTATATGGGGAAGGAAGCATATGTAGCTCTACTGGAGAGGTGGAAGGAAGTTTACTTTTCCTACTTTTCTGCAATAGCACAGTGATCATTCATAGTAAAAGCCCATAATAGTTTATAGCTTACCAATGGCTTACCATCACTTCATCAGATATAGGAGGTGAATATGGTACACCACAAAACATTTCCTATAAATACTCCCCTTGTAAGCACTTCAAAACCAAAAAGCAGGAAAAAAACTACATCATCATCCGGAAAACATGCCTGAAGGCAGGAAGGGAGCGGGAGCTAGAGCTGTACATAAACCTGCTGATTCACGCAGCTGCTCTTTTCATGAAATCTCGGACACAGACCAGTATTTTCACTCTGTCCCTTCCACCTTTGCATTTTGCTGTGGTTTGGCCAGTTAGTGCAGCTGTCCTAGACCTGGAGGAAAAGTTCAGAAACCTTTGTACCTCTGAAAGAAAAGAGCTGTGAGGAGGCTGCCATGCTGCTCCCTCTGCTCATGTCATTAAATGAATACAGAAAGGTGCAACTCCTTGCAAATTCTCACTAAAATGACCTCTCCCTGAGGGCTGGTTCATCACATTTTTAGGTCCAATCAGCTAATGTTTTTAAACATTTAGCTGAAATGGGGAAGGAAGTAATTTCTGTACTATGTTTTGTTTCCTTAATTCTCATTCATACAAAATTTTTTTATAACTATATTAAACCATAATTAAAAACACTATGCTCTTCTTTGAGGCCTCAGATACACTAATATGATGGGGTTTTTTAAATCATGGAATCACAGAAATCAGCATTTACAGACTATCTTTTATATCCAAAGTATCACACAGACCTTAACTAATGCCTTTTACATTGGATTTGCCATACTGCATCAGACTACCAGCCTGTCTAATCCAACATCTTGTTACCAGCAATAGCCAACCACCAATGCTTCAGAGGAAGTAAATGCCACTAACTGCCTGCAAAACAGTTACAACTCTCTTCCAGCCCAGTGCTTGTGACTTACTGATTCCATTCTTGTCAGGCTCCAGGTTCTGGACAGGGAGGTGATACATTTTGCCTTTATTACACATGTCAATAAAGGAAGATCAGGAGCTGCCACCATCAGAGCACCTCTCCCCAAGGCACAAAGCATAATGTCTCAATCAAGGTAGTTTGGCACAATTTTCCTGATGTTCACTTTCAGGTTGCTTGAATAGAAATTAAAATAAATAATTAATTGAAACATTTCACTTTGGGTAGTAGAAATTTTAAAGCATGAAAGCTGCCAGAATTCACTGGAAGGTCAAAGCATGCTTATTTTGTGTGGCCCCATCTAATTAAACAATTAATTTCTCATCTGATGTTTATGGATGTTACTTTTACTCCACAGAAGAAGTATTACTATCACATAATCTTAGCCCATCAATACACTTCTTCCTGGTGGAGACACTGATGGGATTTGGTCAGACTCACTGGCACGGGGCTGGGGGAAAGGGCAGCTCATATATGGGGGCACTGAGACGCCCCACAAGACATCTTACCCTTGTTCCTTTGGCAAACTTGGCAGTGGAGGCTGGGCTAGAGAACATGTTTTACAGCAATATAAAGCATTTCTCATAGTTTTGCAAATACACAGTGTTCTGCACGCCTTGATAGCCTCCACAGGGAGAGTTGCTGACTTCCAGATCCAGACGTGCCACTGGATTATTCAGATAAAAGACACATATTTTTAATCCCAGACATGAAATTCTTATCGCGTCCTTCAAACTGCTGGAAGCACTTTGCATCCTGTGAAAACAAATGGTACCTTTCACCTTCCTGCACACACTTGCCCATCCCTTCCATCCCATGACGAACTTTACAGGTTATCGATGTCTGTTCAGGACACATCTCACATGACCCCAATTTCAAGGTAATTTCACTCCTGAGAAAAGCCACAGATAAAATATGATTCCTGATGGTAGTGCTCAGCTGGAAAAGGTCTCATGACAGTCCAAGCACTATCAGAGGAAAAAAAACATAGCCTAAGATATAATGTTACCTCAGGCTGTCACACAACCCATCCTTGGCCATGAGCCCTGGTAATGTTACCATCCTGTGCGACCTCCTCCTCCCCAGCACTATGTGCTCTTGCAGACAAGGAGGGAGTGCTGTACCTGCCTCATGCCATTTGCTCCCTCCTCCACATTGCTGCCCAGCCAGCAAACCAAAAGACTGAGGCAGTTTCACTCCAAGGACAAGCTGCTACACAGACCCTTCAGCTCCCAGCTCAGTCATCAAAGACTTTTTGGCTTCAGAGGACTCTCTCACAAACTTTTTCTTCTCAGAGAGTGAGTTCTTACTGTTAAAATGCAGGAGAGCTACTCACATTTGGCTGCTTCCATCAGTGCCCCCCTCCCACCCGACCCCACTCCTCTCCTGGCCCTGGAAAGCTGGTAGCTTCACACCAGAGGTGGGAATCACACCAGAGCAGGTGGAATCACATCAGAGATGCCTTTTGTTCCTCGGAGCTGGCAGCATGCCAGGTGTGATTCTAGCAAACAGCATCTCCCACTTGGGCATATGTGACAGCCACACACACTATTGCTCCTTTGCCTTTTTGCTGATAACACCTCTGTAACCTACTCATTGACAACTTGATAGAAATGGGGTTTGTGCAGGAGTAAATCAATTTTTAAGTGCTTCCAAAATTCCCACAGCCCATTAGCCTCCTGTTGAGTTTATCTCTCCTATTTTGCTTTTTTTTTTTCCCATTTCCTTCCAGACACAACTCCTGTTCTGCTAGCCCTTGGTTACACTTCCAGGTTCATACACTGGAACCCATGCACATTTTTCATGTTTAGCAGGGCATTACTCATTTATTAATATTCAGAGTAGATGTAAATAAAGCAGCTCATCTCCAAAAGACTACTGAAGCAACATGGGAAAAACAACAACAAAAGAGAAATCCTGGCACACCATCCACCCTCCTACCTTACTGGAGCATTCAAGTTTATAGCCTGCTGATGAAGGACAAGTAAGGCTAAACCAGGCTATGAGTATCATCCTTGCCATGACATTTCCCTTCTCAGAGTACTACAAATATTCACTGCACTAGTAGATTTTTTCTTTCTGTGACTTGAAATGCAACATGCAGTTCTGGAGCAGCTGCCAGGGCTCTCATGCCATCATGGGAGCCAAAAGACTCAGCTCACAACCTGGAGTTTATGGGGATTTGGGGCTTGAAGCCGTACAACATTTGTTCTGTACATATAGGCCTGTAGCAGAGAAGCTAAAAAAATCATCTCCTGGAAACGACCCAGAGTTTTTCTCTCTCAGGGAAACAAATGAGGCCTTAATTAATTTTCTTTCAAATACAGCAAATTGACTTCTGCTCCAGTTGTGCTAGATTCAAGCCACACAGCACAATGGTATTAATTCCACTTCACTTAAGGGCTAAATATTCAGAGCAAGGAAAAGGGAGTTTTCTGTAGGTCTTCCTCATGTTGAAGTCAACAACCAAACCACGCTGGTTTTCGCAGGAGTGGTTTCTTCAGTATCTGCATTTCTGAGGTTGACTGTGACATGCCCCTGGGTTAGCACAACAAAATGCAGGATATATGAAAGGCACCAGCTAAGCAAGTTGCCTGGTCCTTTGCATATTTTTAAAGGTCTGCCACAACCTGCCTCAAATTTCATTTTACAGGCTCAAAGACAGAAGCACTGTTAGTGTCCTGTCCTAAGACTACCTTACTGGTTCGCTGATCATCCTAACTAGCCCTGCTGTCTCAATCTAATCTTTCTTAACACCAGAGTCTTGCCTGCAGGATTTCCCAACACTGGAATAACACACAGTGTTCTAGACAGGGTCTCCTCAGTACCTTGCAAATCAGTGGTGTACTCCCTCACCTCTACCAGAGATACTTTGCCCAATAAACCAGAAGATCACATTTGCCTTCTTAGCATTTGCTTCATTTGGGTAGCTCAGAGCTGCCCTACAATCAGCATTTACCCCATGTCCAAGAGAATTGCACCCAATCCTAGCAGAAAATTTGCCTGGGCACACTGATGCTGTGCAGCAGACATCCTGCATGGGTATCTCACCATGGTGTTCTTCAGTGCCATGGACCTGTACTAGCACCATCTCATGAATCTCATCCCTATGCTGTGCTAAAAACCATGAGAGCTGGAAAGAAAAAAATGTACAATAAAATCCAAATCACTGAATCCAGTGAAACTGTTAGTTCAAGCAGAGAAACTGCAGGATCTGACCTATATATACATATATAGGAAATAGCAACTCTGCAAAGTTTACGGGAAACTATCCATCCTGTCCCCTTTAATATGTTCAATGATACAGTAGCTGCATCATGGCCTATGTGCTATAGTAAAGAGGTACAGCAGACCTCCTCTAGCTTGTCTGTGGGATTCTGTTTCAAAGAAGAGGAAGGACAAGACCTCTTTCACCATAAAATCCCGTGATTAATTTAAATTACTTTCCAACCATCCTCATGCTGCCAAGTTTATCTAATATATTTAATATACTGCTTCATTATCACATTGGCTATGCACTGCCTGAGGGGTGCTATTATTTCTCTTCACAGATGGAAGAGGGAGGCACAGATCCCATAGATATCCACTCATACAATTTATTTAGTAACAAAGTGACAGAGCAAAGAACTGAAACTGTCCCTGTCTAACACCCATTGTACTCAACCCTTCTTCCTCTCCAATGACAACTTCATGTTCCAGGATTTCCTAAAAAGTAGCTTGATTTACTCACAGCTTCTCCTCTGTCAATTCTGAAAATTAAATTAAGAAAGTCAGGCATCTCTTGATTTATTCTTCAAAATTAAAGTATCTGTAGAAGTCTTTCTATTACACAGTAGGTTTTTGTTACAGGGCATTTGTTAACTTCTTGGATTCCCATCTGTTCTTTCCACATGATTTTGTTTGGCTACATAGAGTGACTCTGTACACCTCAAGAAAGCAGCAAAACTTCATGTTCTTTCCTTTATATAAAACTCAGCCCTCTTCAAGTTGCAAAGCTGCATATTAAAACTACTGTCTGCTGACTTTCATATTTTCTGAGGCAACATCTGGCATAAAAACTGATTGCAAATATGATCAGAGTTAGCAAGATTTTCTTCCAGCAGTCTTCCAGCTGGCTTTATTCCCAGATATCAGCCCAATGGAAAAGAAAAATCTATTTGGCAGTGTCTCCAGTTGCAGTTTCTCATTCTTCAGGTAGAACAGTTTCCAGTCCTGGGGAGGTTTTTGGATGTGGAATTCAGATGATGGGGTCTGAACTGCACTGGAACTGATATGGCCTCTGGGGTTCTGGACAGATGCTCTCTGATGCCTAAATAATTCAGAATCCCAGCTCATGCTGCAGAAGAATAATAGAGTTTATCCCCTCCAAAGTCTGGTATAATTTGAGGAATATAAATGTAATCGTATCATTATAAAGTACCTTCAGCTTCAAACATTCACCCGTAATTAAGTAGAATTATTCATAAGGGGCTGTGGCTGCAGTTAAGGCAGAGTTGGGAGATCAGGTTGTTATCAAACTGTTCAAACAGCAGGGGCAACTCAGCCCTGGGCAACGCCTCGCTGGACTTAATGTGGGTGAGTGATGTGACTCTGTCCATGTATGTTCAGTCTGCCTCCAAGAGTGGGATATTTGTCTTTCAGTTCTCCTGAATTCAGGAAGTAGGCAGGTTTAACACCTCTCTGCCTTTCTCCTCAGGCCATGATAGACACCAATGCAGGCTGAGTGCAAAGCCCCCATATAGCTCTTTTACACTCCATAAGCATGGGTGTATGGATAACAAAACAAGGGGCCAACTCTGATTCCTGACCCCTCTCTCATGCTCCCTGCTGCGTGTCACTCCCAGACGAGAGCAGAAGCAAACAGCAAATCTCTTCCTCCTGTCTGCCAGCTCCTTGGCACAGCACCACCAGGCAAAACCAAGTACAGTCTAGGAATGGAAAAGTAGCTCATATTTAGACCGGAACATTAAATACTATATCCTAGAATATTACATTCTGATGTGGCTTCTGGCAGGGGAAGGAGGAGTGATGTGAGATTTTTGCAGTTCTAAAAATACATAACTGATAAAATCCAAGCAGTGGTGAAGGTAGAAATCATACAAAAAGAGAAAGAATCTTACTATTCAGCTAATAAACACCTCAGATTAGTTAAAACTAAAATAATTTAAAATCTCTAGTCTTAATCTGACAATGTGTTCTGTTTGATTACACTTTGCATTTTACTTCCCCTGAAGAGCATCATCAGCAATGTCATATTCCCCACTGTTCTTCAATAGCTTCATGTTGTGATTTCCAGGTTGTGCTAGAATAAATAGTGCAGCTTGGAAACTGAAGCAGCATGCAAGACTGATCATTTGCTCAAAACCAACAGTTTCCAAGTAAATGAATGGAATGTAATTGCATTTCAGCTTCAGCTTGAAAATGTAACCAGCATTAGGTTACAACTCCTGTTGAGTTTACATTCAATGGCACTTGCTTATTACAGACTATTCTGGGTCACTGCACTATTTGTATATGGATAGTAGTTCATGGACATGTAGTTTGTAGTCCTGCATGGATCACTCCAGTGGTGTACTCTGACCTCTCATACCAAAGACATCCTCGTACTAATGTCAGGTATCCATTTACCTCATCTTAAGTTTGCTCTATGCCCATGGGGCCAAATCTATCACTATGTGCAAGGGCTCTGTAACTCCCTCACGACCCATGAGCTCTCTATAAAAAGCCAAGCCTGACCAGAAGAACTGAGTGCATGAGGCTCAACAGCCACATCTGGGATTTGGTTTGGGCAAAAATACACCAGTATTCTAATTTCTCCAGAAATAACCACTGGCAACAGAATATCCCTAGAAGCAAATTAAATCTTCTCTCACATCTATACTTGTTTCCATGGAAATATGCAGTGACAAGGTTTTTCCCCTCATGTTCTTTGCCAGCCTAACATATTTTTTTTTTCAAACAGCCCTGGTAACTGAATAGGTTCTCCCAAATACAAGAGAGCTGTTCAGTCTGACCCCAAGACAGCATCCATGCAGCAACACTGCTTCCAGTCCTTAATACACAGAGAGACAACTCTTTGCAAATCCTTTCAACCAGGGACCAACAAAACCTTTTCATTACTGAGGACTAACTGGTGTTGATGAGACAGTAAACACCATACACTATGGTGTTACCCAGCAAGATGAACACAAATAACAACTCACTGTCAGCACACTGGCCTTAGACTCCAGCTTTATATTAAAGTGAAGGATATAGTATTTGTAGTGCAAGTCTGTTCCCAGTGGCTGCCAAACATTTGGCTTCTGGCAGTAGCCCTCTGCACTGCCCCTCACCATATGTCACCATCCCCAGCTACCTCCTCACATCCCCTCTCTTCTCTGCTTCCCTGCTCTGTGCATCTGCCCCAGCCAGAAGCTCTATTTCCCTAGAGACTCACGTGAAGTGGCTGAGGCCCAGCCACAGATGACACATTAAGCAGAGCCTCTGGGCTGTGAGCGATGGGGACAGTGCCTCGGCTTTGGGCAGTTACTTTGAAGTTGCTCAGGGTGCTGTTCCTTCACTGCAGAGGAGCAGCCTGGAAGGAGGCTGAAGAACAGCACCTATGACCCAGGGGAGGAGGGAGGCCTTGCCTGCATCTCCCCAGCAGGCAGTCTGTGGCAGCAGGAGAGCAAATGCCCATCCTGCCACCAATGGAGGAAGGGAAAGCTAGGCAGTGCTAGGAGTGCAGGCAGAGAAGAAGCACAGAGTGACAAAGATCAAAGTCAAAGATGTATAAAAGGAGGCAACAGTGAAATCTCACAGAGGAGAACTTTGGCTTTTATCAGGTTGTTACACTGACCTTGTGGCATGCTGGGTTTTGGACCTTGGCTATCAGGCAAGCTCAGTGTGTAAAGTCTCATGGAACTTTATGTTCAGCATTATCACTTAGCAGGCTGCAAAGTCACTCAAGTGGATGGGCTGCAGGACTGTAAACAAAGGATTATGGCATGTGACAAGTGGCTGTTCAGAGGGAAGGGACCAAGGGTAGAATGGCGATGGGAATCAGTAAGACATTAGATTGAGTGCCTCAATAAAATCTTAAACTAGTGCTTAAACCAGCCAGCTGGCAGAAGAAGGTTGTGCTGGAGAGGCTCTGGTGTGTGCTGGGAGAGGTGCAGGAGCTGTATCTGGGCAGGGAAGGGACATGTTTGGGCAGATGCTTGGTGCCTGAACCCCAGCAACAGCTAGGAAGAGAAGGACACTATGCCTAGGAGACACCAGCAAAAGCTGTGTCAAAGAGCTCCTTACTCTCCTCTCCCCAAGGCACTTTCCCCCTATTCTCAGGGCTCAGGAAGGTGCAGGAATATTCTGGTGCAAAACCAGGAAGAATCTAAACAGAGAGAGTAGGCTGTGAGCTTGAGCAGCTAGGTCAGGATCCTCCCAACAATGGTGTAAACATAGCCTGAGACAGAGAGTAGAAATTGCAAATTGGATGAAGACAGGATTCAACCTGGAAAACAAAAGCTATTTAGCAAGGAATAATAATTCACTAACTAAAGTTCCTCTTGGCAGAGGGGAGAAGAGTTCTGGAAAGTCAGACTGTGTTGATCTAACCTTAGGAGAGCTAGAAAATCAGAGAAGGGGACACAAAGAGATTAGTCAGAGAAAGGCAACACACAGGCACTAGGACTGTGCACATAGCTACTATGCCAAGGCAGCACAGAGGTAAGTGCTGGGCAGAAGCCCACTGCTCTGTTCAGGGCTGTGGCTACCATGAGAGCCTGACACACTGGGAGGAGATAAGAAAGGTGATAGCTCCTTGTGCAACTACAAGGCATTGATTTGTGATGACAGTATGAGTTCCTTGTCTCTGAGGGGATATGGAAACAGTTTACAAACATTTGTAGGCATATGCCCAAGCAGGAGGGAGTGCAAATTACTTACTAGAGAAGATAAAACAAAGAGTGGGAAAACCAAAGCAGAAAGTGACTTACAAGATTTTACCAATGAGCTGCAATAGGTTGTGAAATAGCTCTCACAAGAAGAGCAGGAAGGAATCCAGGTATGGGCAGCTTTAAATCTGGATGGGAAGAAAGTAATTAATACATAAGCAATGAAAGATATACAGAAGAATTTGTTGAAGTGATAAAAATATTTCCACCTGCACAATCTGTAGTCCCAATTTTCCACTGTCCTGCATTTCTTGCTATCATTAGCAGTGATGCAGAGCAGGAAAATGTTTATTAAAGCAGGAATGTAACGTTATAGCACTGCTCCACCTGAGCACATAGATTTCTAGACATACCTAGCCAAAAGAGAATTAGGTTTTACAATTGCATCTGGGAAAATGACTCAGCAGCAGCGATCCTCTTCAACTCATCCAGTCATATCCTCCTGCCCCATCCCAAATCTCCTTTACTCTTCATGAGGTAGGGATATGATTCCATGTTTGGACAGTGTGTGTTAATGTCTCCTAAAGTCACATCCAGCTGCTTTTAAAAAACTCCCGATTAATCCCTTTTTAATTGCCTGTGGAAGACCACCTCCTTATGAGGCTCCCAAAGATTGACAAGGAAACCTGAGGAGATCAAAGCCCAAATACAGTCCCAATGAAGGTTGAAATAGCCACCTGCCAAAAATTTGGAGAAGCCCACACCTTACCTGGCATATATGCTTACCAGCTTAATATTTTCCATGAGGAGGGAGCACAGCCATGGCTACAGTGCTACAGCAAGTATGAATGGTTAGCCCCAGCAGAGAGCTGTTCCCTGGACTGAGGATGTTTCACATAACTAATTACCAAGCTTTATAACCATCCCCTGCAGACTATCATGATGATGAATGAATGAGATCAGACTAGTCCATATGGTTTATTGGTGGAATTTGCCCACATGCTTTAGATGCATCATTACTCTGTGTACTCATCAGCATGGGGATAAACACAGTTCAAAGTCTTTGCCCATACAATATGAAATCACAACCAACCTGCAGCTCCTCAGCTTTATCTCAAGAACTCTTCAAGCCTTTTTGGTGTCCTGTTCCTCTGTATCCTTGTCCTGGGCCATCCTGCAAGTCCTTTGGTGAATGCCATGTCCTTCCTTATTAAAGTAAAGCATAGTAAGCTGCACCTGTAGAAGTTAAACAAGAAATTGTTGAAAAACTTTGAATTCGTAACACAGTGGCTAATAGTGTGTTGACTACTCTTGTCCTCTGCCTGACAAAATCAGAGTTGCTCCACTATGTGGCACAGATGCTCTGCAGCTCCACAAGCAGCAATGATCCTCTTTCTGCTGACTGCTATTTCCAGAGCAGAGCATTTCTCAACTCCACTGAGGCTGTTGAGCCCAGGAACCCTGTAGAAACAGGGGATATTTCAAAGTAACTGCAAGCACCATGTTCAGAGTAGGTACCCAAAAAGGTGTACTGTATTGCCTGACACATCCCTGCGTCAAGCAATACCTTGCATTAGCACTAAAGGGAATAGGGTTTCATGGATGGAAACTGCTTTGAGCTGAAATCTGAGAGCTGTACCATTCCTTTCCAGCTCTGAATTCCCTAGGCGGTCCAAGGCAGGCACCTTCATCTCCCTGTGGCTCAGTTTGCCATCTGTAAAACTGGGTTAGCATCCCCTCCTCCTTCTTACATCACTTTTATCCTTACCAATATTGACGGTAAATAGAGACGGGCTTGTTTGTGTGCGGGCCCAGCGCAAAACAGAGGGCACGACCGTGAAAGTGCCGCTCCTATGGGGAAGGTCTGCAGGGAAAGATAAGCGCTCGGAGGGGCAGGTGCAGAGCAGGATGCAAGGATGCAGGGATGCGCACGCGGGGAGGGGGGACGCCTGCAGGGAATGACACATGCGAGGCGGGCCGGGCGCTCGCCCGCCGCCCGAGCCAGCCCCACGCCGCGCCCGCCGCAGCGCTGCCCCCGGTCCGGCCCGGCACCGCCGCGGGGCTGCGGGGCGGGCTCCCCCCGCGCCCGCCTCCGCCCGCCCCCCGCGCGGGGCCGCAGCGGGCAGCGCGGGGCGCCGCAGCCTGCGGGCGGCCGTGCCCGCTGCCGCCGCCGCCCCGCAGGTGGGGGCGCCGCGCGGGGCCCGGGGTGCCATGGAGGAGCCGCCGCCGCCGCCGCCGCCGCCGCCGCCGCCGCCGCCCGCCTGATCCCCGAGGCCGCCGGCACCGAGACAAAGCGCGGGGCTGCGGCCGCGCCCGCCCGGTGAGTGCCGCGGGGGGCCCGGGAGGGAGGGGGGCTCCGTCTTGCGCCGCGGGCACCAGGGCGGGGGGAGGTCCCGGTCCCGCAGCCAGCCCTGCCTGACACCCCCGAACATCCCCTTCCTCATTCACGCCCAGACACTCCCGTCTGCCGCTTCGCCAAGCCCAGCGCACCGCAAGCATCCTCGTTCATAGCCCGGCCACCCTCAGCCCAGACTGCCCTCCCGGCCCAGCCATACGCCGTGCACCCGCAGCACCCCTGCTCGTTGCCGAACGAGCCCGCGCCCACTGCCCAAACCTGCCGCAGGGGCTCTGAACGCCTCCCACGTCACCCCAAACACCCCCGTCACCCCAAACGCCCCCACGCACACCACTGTGCACAGCCCGCGCGTCCTAAAGACTCCCCCATCACGCCCCCGTTCCCGAGCAGGCGCTCCCACCACCCCGCAGACCTCCCAAACGCAGCTCCCGCCCCGGGCACTCCCCGCCACCGGACACTGCCCCGCAGCGCCCAACACCTCCCGCAACCTGCCCCCTCCCTGCACAGACACAGCCCTGCTCAGCCACTGGCGGTGCAGACCCCGCCGCCCCCTTCCAGCCGCTCCTCGCCCCTGCACGGGGACACAAAGGGGTCCGTGCGCCCGCCCGCTCACCCGCCGCCGCTCTCTGCCCCGCAGGCCGAGCCATGGTGGAGCCGCCGGCCGAACCTCCCCCGCAGCCCTGCCCGGCGCCCGGGGGGGCGGCGGGGGGAGAGCCAGCCCGTCCCGGAGAGCAGTCGCCGCTGCTGCACCTGGATCTGTACAACTTCGACTGCGCGGCGGCGGAGGGCAGCCGGTACGTGCTGACCAGCCCGCGGTCGCTGGAGGCCTGCGCCCGCTGCGCCGTGCGGCCCGTGGAGCTGCTGCCGCGGGCGCTGGGAGACCTGCTGCGGGAGGCGCCCGGGCGTTCCATGCGGGTGGCTGCCGGCCTCTACGAGGCCTACGAACGGGAGCGCCGCCGCAAGCTGCAGCAGTGCCGGGAGGAGCGGGAGAGGATTATCCGGGAGGAGAAGAGGCGGATCCTCGCGCCCCTCGGAAGCCTGCCGCCCTCGCCCGCCGCCCGCGTCGCCTCCCGCGCTGCCGCCGCCGCTGCTGCTGCCGCCGGCGGGCCCCGGACCCATGGCGGGGGGAAGGCCAGGGCGTCGAGGGGTGCCAAGGGCAAGAGCCACTCCCTGGACTCGCTGCAGAAGCGCCGTGAGGGCAGCTGGGGCAAGACCTCTTCGGAGTCGGGGGCCTCGTCCTCCTACAGCGGGGAGAGCTTGCGGGAACGGGGGGGCAAGGTGGGCGGCCGGGGCCGGGGGGCAGCCACTGCCAACGGGTCCTTTCTGGGGCGCAGCTTCAGCCTGGGTGACCTCAGCCACTCACCACAGACTGCCCAGAGGGTCGAGAGGATCGTCAGGGAGGTGAAGAGGAAGAAGGGCCTCTCGGAGGTGCCTGAGAGGGACAAGAAGATTGCGGCACTGATGATTGCCAAGCACCAGGAGGCCAACATCCTGCGGGAGCAGCGGCAGGCAGCCCATCTTCAGTGGGACAGCCAGCGGCGCCTGGCTGAGCAGCGTAAGGAGCAGGAGGAGAAGGAGAAGCAGAGGGCCCTCCTGCAGGGTCAGCGGATGTGGGAGAGCCAGGTGGAGAAGCGTCGTGGGAGGCTGTACCAGGAGCAGGAGGAAGCTGCCCTGCTGAAGCAGAGGCAGCACCTCATGTGTGAGGAGAGGTGGCGGGAGCAAGCAGAGAAGCAGGAGCGGCTGCGGAGGGAGAGGCTGGAGAGGGCCATCCAGGAGGACAAGCAGAAGAAGCTCCATCAAGAGCTCAACCTGAAGGCAAAGGAGGAGGTCAAGAAGGAACACCAGGAGCGAGAGGAGCAGCTCCTGCAAGAGAAGCTGTCCACAGCTGCACAGAAGAGGCTGAAGAAGGAGGTGCAGCTGCAGAAGGAGAAGAGACTGTTCAACCAAGCAGAGAAGCTGAAGCACGAGGCCTTGCTCAAGGAATTGGCCAAGCAAGAGGCAGAAGAGAAGGAAATGCTGAAGGCCTCCCTGAAGATGAGTTTGACGAAGGCTCAGGAGAACTATGAGCAGCTAGTGGAGAAGAGAAACCAGGAGCTGAGGGAGAAGGCCAGGCGTGAGGACATGCAAATCCAGAGAGCTAAACTGGCAGCAGAGAAGAAGGAAAGAGAGCAGAAGGAGCACTTGGAGGCACTGGCTAGAGAGACAGAGAGAAAGCTCCAGCATGCTGCCCAGGTGGCTGAAGAGGCCGTTCAAGAAAAAGCTCGCAAGGTAGTCTTGAGTCGTCTGGAGAAGGAAAAAGTGCAGAAGATGAACAAACAAAAGGTGGAACAGTATGAAGACTTACGACGCAGAGAAATTCTCCTCTCTATAGAGAGGAAGCTGGAGAGAAGCGAGCAGATCTTCAAGGAGAAGAAGACTGTCTTAGAAAATGCCAGATCCGTCGCTCGGGCATCCTTCCACGTGCGGGAAAAAGTACGGGAGGAAACAAACATGCGCACCTTTGACAAGATGGCCTTTGAAGCAGAACTGCATGCTCACCTTAACAAGAAATGAAAGATCTTGTCATGGATGAGTGGGGGTACACCACCAGTTGTCCATCCTAATGCATCAGAAAGCTCCTCCACATGAACATTTGAAAAACAACAACAATCAACATCCACCCTAATTTCTTATTCTGGGGGAGCAGGGTACCGCACAAAATTGTGGCAGCTATTTCACGTACTGTTTTAAATACATTTTTTGTTCTGGGTGTGTTTTAAGGACTGACCTCAGTCATCTTTCCAGAGGAGAAGCAAGTTTTTGTGTCCTCCACCCCACAAGCACACACAATTTTTCAGAAAGGGCTGCAGAAGAAGTCTGCTTGAAGCCTGTGAGTACTGATGGGTTGTTTACACCGGAGATGACTACAGCTGCATTCTTTTCAGTTTGCAATGCAGACAACAGAGGCAATTAACTATTAGAGCCTACTAAGTAAGAACCAAAACCGTCTGAGCTGATTCTGCCTTGAGTGACAGGCAGTTTGGTTTAAGTTATGGGACTGCATTTTCAAAGCTGCTGCACTTCCATGCTGAAGATGAGGAAAGCTGGAGTACAGAATTCCATATGCCCCGGGTGCCCCTTGCCCGCTGCTGGTACCAAGTTAGAGAAAGCACAGATCAAGGCCATGTAAGTAGACATTATGATCAGAGCTGGGCAGAAGCTGTTAGTGCTCACAAACACAGTTTCATTTTTGCTGTTTGTAATTGTTGCCCCTCCCAAGTATCCCCACCTCTCCTTCTCCTTTTCAAGTTTCTCTTGCAAACATCTGTAGAATTTCTTCTTTTCTTTTGGAAGAAGGGGAGAAGGAGAGAAAATTGTGGGTGAGTCACAAACTGATGGGCACCCACATAGCACACTTGTTCATTGTGATATAAAAATGAGTGAACCTGTGAAATCTGGACTTAGGGGGAAATATGGGGATCGATTGTAAATGGAAATCTGTGATTGCATAGATTGCATAGAGAAATCACCCTTGGGAATTCTTAAAATTCAAGGAGACTCTCAGCCCCTTAGCCAGTTGGGCCCACCTTGAGCAAGATGTTGGACCAAATGTCCTTCAGAGTTCCTTTCCAGCTTAATTGTTCTATGAGCTGCATACGAGACATTCACCCAGCTCTTATCATCGTCTACTGAGCAGAGGAGCATTTCTCTGTCCACTGGTGCTAACAGTTGATTTCTCATATACGGCACAAGAAAGACTAGATGCAGAAAATGAGGTACATTACAGATTCTTTTAGATGAGGATCATGTCTTTTCTATAACTCTTAACTCAATACTGTTTAGAGGAACTGAGTCCTGCCATTAAATGCACTGGAAATGTGAAAAGCCTACCTACACCCCCTGCACAGTGTTCAAGTAAGACAGTGTTCTGCTGCAGGTTTCCACATTTACTCTCTGTTGGGTTGGAGTTACAAGCACAAATTCAAAGCAGGCACTTTCTGCTGTTTTTTTCTGGCTGCTGACAGCATCAGCTCTCTGTTCCACCATCCATGACGCCATGCTGGGTTGCTCTGGTGATGGCAGCCAGACCTGGAGCATGGAGGAGAAGCAGCAAGAACAGACAGGATCTTGTTTCCTTGTGGATGTCTCTTACATACCACACAGTAGAAGAGAAAACAAGGAGAAGGTTGACATGTGGAACAGACACGCAGTCCTGCACGCATAGATTGCTTACCAGAATTTCCCAGAAGATAACAGCAGGTCAAAACCCTCTTAGAAGACTTTAAGGAAGGTGTTAAATGAACAGCAACAACAACAATAGACCAAGCACACCCTGGTGCCCTGCAAGGCTGGAGACATTATACGAACAGTGTTGAAAATGGAGCAAGTAGGGATTTATTTTTTTTTATTTTAAAGGAACTTGCTCTTCTTTGAATCATGCATGGTACAATTGGAGGTGTTAAGAGCAGGTGGCATGAAAGTAGGAATTAGGGCTCCTGAGTGATGTTTGCTATGTCAGCCATTGGCTCACTGTGTAACACCAGGCAAGTCCTCAGGGGCTGGGCTTGCCCCTATTAATATAAATGGAAGCAGAGTTGGGCTCTTGGGGTTACTGGGACTTACAGGAAATAGTAACACTTGGCTTGGCAAAGCACTTCAAAGACTTTGGATGAATGATGCTAACAAAGCACAAAGATTTATTTATTTATTTATTTATTTATTTGTTTATTTGTTTATTTGAGTGGTTACTAAAGTAAAACATCTCTTGGTGAAAAGCACTAATTAACACCAAAATCTGGTAGCTGTGGAAAGGATAGCTGCATTACTGTTCCCAGCAAGCAGTCTGTCCCCTGACCCTCATCCTCAAAGCAGCAGTTTGAACAGTGAAACAAATTCTGCTGGACAAGATCTTTGAACAAAAACAGTCTTTTTCACATGTTGTCCACATTGCAGTGATCTGTGTGTGCCCTTGTAGCTGCAAGGACCTAGAAAAGAGTTGGCCAGTGGCCCAAATCTAGCCAGCACTAAATTTCCCTTGCTCCCTGGCAGCACTAGAGTTGGGATAAAACCTGCAGTGACTCCAGCACAGCCTGTGTTTCATCTGGTTAGAAGCCTGCCAGCACAGATGTGAGAGCCCTTGCTTTCCTGTGTCATTACACTGTGGTTGAAATTCACTGCTTGTTCCATTTAGAAGGAAAATAGGGAAAGCTGGGAAACAGTGGAAAGAAGGCAAAATGTGGTGGGCAAATGAGCAGACAGCCTCTAATTGGAACAGCTTTTTTTCCGTAAAGGTCTACTGCAATCTACTTGAAGACTTTGTCCAAATCTCCCTCTGACAGGGCATTCCAGTGCAGACCGAGAACATTCTGTATCCTAGGAGACATGTCTTGGCCACTGACTGTAATTACACCTAGGGTCCATCTCCTGCTGCTGACTGAGTTTGACACCTTGGGGCTACAGCCGAACTAATCAAAACAAACCTACATGATGGTAATTGGATTGGCAAACTACTGTTCCTATACTGTGCAGTGTACAGTTTGAGTTTTGAATGTGCAGTCTAAGAAAAAATATTTTTTTTCAAAAGACATTAATCTGTGTATGGATATTTTTTATTTGTCTACTGGTTTCAGTCCAAAGTCCGTGAAATTCGCTGGAGTTCATGAGTTTAAAATTGCAGCATGGAAAATTTAAGTCAGCAAGTTGGGTGGAGGCGTGAGAGGTATTTCTTGGGTCTGCTTATGCTTCCATTTATTTGAGGAGTTTTACTGCTGGATTTCTGTAGGAACAGAAATTAAATCCTGGGACACATGTAAAAAGTATATGGCCCTTTTAGATGAGGATTAATTGGTGGTTTTGCTATTGAGCTGCAGGCTAGGGAGAACTAAAAGCAAGCAACATGTTATCTAACAGCTCAGAAGTAGATTGTGGCTTACTTAGAGCAGAGAAGCAGCTGATACCATTTTTTTAGGTCCGGCAGAAAGCTAACTTAGTTTAGTCCTCTCCTGGGATTAGAAAACACATTTTAGGCTATCACTGTATTATAATCATAAGGTTATAACAAAGACTTTGCTTCTAGGCCATTTGGCTGCGTGCCACATAATGACCACTAAGCCTTGAAATACCTGCACTTTAAAAGCAACAACAAAAGGACAATTACCAGGAAACTTCTGTGACTGGTAACACATCTTAGATCCAGCTAGCTTCAAATTCCTATGTTTCAGTTCCTAAATTCTTGGTTTTCAATTCCTAAGCAGTTGGGAGTCTAGCTGTAGTTTCACGTTGGATCCCGTAGATTTAACGGGATCACCCAAATCTGAAGCTAGTCACTAAACATTCAGTTCTGATGCCAAACAACGTGGATGCAGCTCTAACACAACTTGAAAACCACTGCACTGCTTACTGCTGCTTATTGACTAGGACTACTGCTTGAAGCTGACCTACTAGAAACCACTTAGAATGTTTACAGTGTTTCCGAAGTTGAGATCTTAAAGCACAGGGGAGAAGAAAGACTCCAATATCATTTAAATGTTCTAAAAAGAATAACAGGACCAAGTCCTTGGATTTTTTTCAGACAAAACTCCTATCGTTTTATACTAATGTTTTGTAGTGAGACAACATGATCAAGCATCTGTATCAGAATTCTGATACTGTATCACAGTATCAGAAAAGAGGAGTCTGTCACGCTGATGACTACAACAGAATAGGCACGTAATTTCAGAGGCCTCAGAACAGTGAAGTCTGGTTTCCTAGGGCAGCTGCTCTGTGAGTCTCACTTTAGTGAAACCGCGGCTGCAGGATGAATTCGTCTTGTATTACACATCAGAGAACTCACACGTGAGGGAGAAGCATTGGCTAAAGAGCAGTTTCTTTTGCCTGAGCTCTGGATGAGTTTTGAAACACAATGGAGCGCATTTTGCATGTTCACAAACTGTCCTGTTTTTGTGGATTGTCTAGTTTTTAACTGCATCTGGGCTAAAACCAGAGCCTTTCAATGGCATAGAGAGTGCCAACAGTCTCATCTGTATTCTTCCTCTTCACACAAAATTCATCACTAAAACATGATCTCTCTGTCAAGGTTGAATTTTGCAGATACATTCAAAAGCTATTAGGAGAAGCAGCTGCACCATCACTAGTTAATATTTTACAAGGTAATTTTTAAGGCAGTTTATAATAAGTTCTTTCACCACATACATAAGAGGGGTGTGAGGATTAGATTTCTTGCCTTGGTTACCTACTGTGTTTCTCTTATGATGGTTATGGAGCTCCAGGCTCATTCTGCGCTAAAATTTCTCTTGATGCCTGGGGAATTCTGTTCATTAGACAAATGCTGAATGTGCAGTACACACAGGTTTGGAAGGGGACTTAGTTCGGTGTGCATGTCTTTATTAAGCCAAGCCTGGACAGGGAGACATGGGAAACACAAAATTTGCAATACAAAGTCCATCAGCCACTAGTTTTCCAAAAGTTCAGCTAAGAACAGCCCCAGAGCCACCCCTGCTAGCTCTCATCAGGGAAGTGACACCCTTTGCTCTCTTACTGACCTCAGAGAGAGCCAGGCTGATCATATCCTACCTGAGGACAGCTTCTCATCACTTCACTTGTTACATTAAAGAAAGATTTGCTTTCAGCTGTGGATATTCTTCCTCTGCTGGTAAAGGCAAAACTGTAGTAGTTGAAATGCCATTTTGAAAGTGGTTTGTTGGTTTGGTTTTGGTTTTGGTTGTTGTTGTTGTTGGGGGTTTTTGTTTGTTTTTGTTTTGTTGGGAGTTTTGTTTTGTTTTAAAGCAGATGCAGGGAGATGTAAGGATGAGACACAAAGCTAGTTAGAGGCAGCACATTAGAGATGATGACTGTGACTGTCTTCGCACAAAGTTCTACTTTGTGGACCTGGAACTGTGCTGTTGTTTAGTATGGCAGCAGCCACATCCAGGAGAGCAGAGGTGCTCTGGGAGGTGCTTTGTGATTTCTTCACAGATCACACAGTATCCCTTCAAAGCATGCAAATGTAAACTCTAATGCTTTGCTGAGTCAAGGTCCTAGGGAATTTAGTTCGTTAGGACTGGACTTAGCTTTCATAGTTGTAAAAGAAGGTTGAAGAAGAGGAAGACACCGGTTTAGCCCAGTCCCTCTGGAAATCAGCCCCGTGACAGTGCAGTACAGGCATATTCTAGTGTGAGCCAATGGAGCCCTAATACAATCACTTTGGGAGTGCAGCCCCACAAGTCTTCGGCAAGCAAGTGGCACCCCTGTAAAGAGCCAGTACTGAGACATGGTAAGAAAATCATAATGCTTCTGCTTCTAGGCCGGGGGCAGCTCTACCCTTCTTTTTGGTGAGATATTATTAGGTCATGTTTTGAAGAGAAAACACTGTGAAGAAGAAAAAAATGCAAAACTCTTCCACACAAGACACCTGGAAACACATTCTCTATTTATGGAGAGCAACTAGCACTCTGGGGATGCCAGTCTTCAGAGCCTTCATAATGGAATAGTCCCCACATCCCACATGCCTCTTAAAGCTATGGCATGAAAAAAATTAAGTTCTAGGTCTGACTTCTTTGTCCTTAGACTATTCTTTGAGCATGGCTCTTTGCTGGAGGCTCATGAGCTGTTACTGTAAGGTTCTAGTCTGAAAAGACCCAAATCATTCTCTGGCAACTTTGCACTCATCTCCTAAGTCCCTGCCATTCAGCAAGAAATCCTCTGCATTACAGAACCACTCTGGCAGTAAGAATTATTCTGTGTTACAAAACAAAACTGCCAGTGCTATTTTGTTCTTATGTGATTTTCACAGCTCCCGCATCTAATCTCAGGACCTGGCTGTGAGGTAAGCTAGTTATCGCCCCCAGCCTAAGTACAAGCAAACTGAAGCAGAAAGAATTGATGTGACTTGCCCTGGGCCATGCTGGCCACCCCGATCTAGCTGGAGCTCTCATTCAAGTCCTCCCTAATCCCCATGCAGCCCTCTAATTAACATCTCCTGGTTGCAATGGAGGGATATGCCTGTACCCCTGCCGTGGCAGCTCCTCTGGCTCCTGTTTTGCAGCTGGTGCTTCATGGAGGATGAAGGTTTTAAGCCACCAGCTCCCACTCCTGGGCATTGCCCCCAAAACTTGAAACAGTTTTAAATGGGGGGCCTGAAGGTGAGATAGGCCTGCACTGGGAGCCTGTAACAGAGGCACAGTAAGATATGTTAGCTAAAATGGGCAGGAACTACAGATGGAAATGTTAAATGAAAGAGTACTCATGGACTGAGTATCCTTATACCATCCTGGCTAGCTAGAATCACTTATATGTCTAAGTATGACAGCATGAAATAGCACTTCTTTCAGCACATTAAACTTACAGGGCCCAGTTCATCCCATTAGTTACCTCTCTAGGGCCAGCAGAGTTGTTCCAGGAATTAATGCAACCTTTTATTATTTATGCAAATCACAGTGGCTTGGGATATCTTATGCTTCCAAGAACTTGGTGGAAATTTCCCCCTGCCTGAACAGTACCCAGGCAATGGGATGGGAGGGTCACATAACAGTTGATATTTTTAGACTGGGTGACAAATTTGTCAATACCCTGGTGCTGGACACTGTGTTCCTGGGTGTTTACAAAGCAATGTCTGCTTTAGCAGCTCAGTGCAGCTGAGGGGAAGAGCAGCTGGCACAGAAGTATCTTGTCAGACAGCAAGCTAAACAGTAGGGAGTAAGAGATTTGGCTCTGTGTCGGTTGGGTGCTACTGGGAATGTTTTGGTTTGTAAGAGGGTGATGGGATAATTTCTTCTCTTTTTTAATCACCTCCAAAATAGGCTGTGCTATTTTTGACAATTATTTAATGATTTATAAGAGATGGGAAAATAAATGAGGAAGGGAGTTCAAAACACAAATGTGTAGGTAAAGCAGAAAGACGTTTTCCTTTCTCTCCTTAAAAAAAACCTGTGAGCATTGTGCCAGCAGGTGAGAGTTTTGTTAAGTACCAAGTTGCATGCAATTTCTTAGACCCTAGGAGGGGGGGCACTCCGTTCACAAGCTTTTCTACCTGTGCACCTGTCTCCTGTACATGCTGACAAAACAGGCTTTATGTTTACCTCCCAGTTACAGTTATTTCTTCGAATTTCAAGGAATAGATGAGATCCACGAACAGAAAGAAACTAATTTCACTATAGAGGGACCACTGAACAGCCATCCTGGGTGGACTCACTCCACATCTGACGTGAACCCTGATGGCAGAGTGATAGTTTGCTCTCATCAAATTTCAGCAACCCTCAGCCAGGCACTGTCTAGGAGCCTCTGCACCATTTTCAGCTCCCACCTGATTCAAGCTGTCCTTGTTTCCTAGCCAGTTTAATCCTGAGCTCCTGCTCCCATTGCCTCTAGCAAGGTACCTGGGGAGCTGACCACAGGGTGCAGCCAAGTCTCCACTTATCTGTAGAGGCTTCAACCAAACTAATTTGCCTTGCTCTTCCTTAATCTGGGGCATGTCTGTGCGTGAGCAACTACAGGAACTGTCTGAATCTGGGCTTTGAGTGGTGTAGATCGAACATCTAGAGAAGGACTTGGGTGTTGCAGCATAGCAAAGGGATGCTACTGTTTTATTTTTGATTATCAATACCACTGCTAATTTACACTTCAGACAGTGTACCATGAACAGGTCGAGCACTAGCAGCCCCAGAAGAAGTGCTTAAGTGTTGCCCTCCACACTTAGACCAGTGCTTGTCATGGGAAGCAGTGTCCCTTCTTACATGAGAGAGAAGCTTTCCTTTCTGCAATCATCATCATATCATGCACAGGTGCTTTGGGGACAGGCTGGCATCCTAAGATACATCCATCCTATCGCCACCATCACCAGCTTCTCCTTATGATCTGAATTCTACCAGTAAATTCATAATTAGCTTATATAGGCCTGCATGACCTGTCATGACAGGAATTTTAGATATAATGCAACATCTGAGTCATGGCATTGCTTTTTCTGCTATTAGTTTCACCTGCTGCTGCTCAGCAGGAAATAAAGCAAGGGAGGATTGTTTCAGTAAACCAGAGGTGACCTGCCTGCTTTCAGAAAATCTAGGCAGGTAGGCAAACTGAGGGCTTCAGGGCTTTATGTAACACTAGAGCACCTGACATCTTAGGTTAGCTGTAGGTACACTACATATCACTTGCATGGTAGCTGTCACTCCAGCTTACGTCTCTTGGATGCTGTGAGTCCTAATATCTTCCAGGCAGAAGGCACTCTGTCTTGTAACAGAAGGTTTCTCTGATTCCTACAGTATTTCAAAGAACCTGCATCTATCTGTTTGCAGAATCAGATATTTCAATACATTTTATTTATGATTCCATCAAAAAATTGTAGAAGTAGAGATTTCTGAAGGCAATGATGTTCATACCCAGAGCTACTGTACTCTCTGAGTGTCTCTGACCAGACTACACTGTGCTACTCTAGAGATTTCTTACAGCTCCTGCAGTCTCAGGGAACCTGCAGATCCCTCCCTGCAAAGACACTGTACTATAATGCAGATGCCACGTGATTCAGTCACAGGCTGCAAGTCCCCAGATGCACAGAAATTTACTGTAAGCTACCAGGGGAATTTCTGCAGAGTCTCCTGGAATCCATAGGGGCCATTCCAGTCTGCCCTGATGCCACTGCTGTATAAACTCTCATGCTGTACAGTACCTGCTAACCTAATAATACTGTCTGAGTCCTCTCCATGACAACACACCGCAATGTCCTCAGGTACAGGGAGGCATCCTGCGATCAGGCAAGGCTGGCCAGGGAATCTGTGTATCAGATGTATAGAGTATAATTTAAACATAAGTATTTTCTATGGGGAAGTTGGAGGCATAAATGCAAAGGGGCAGAATTACTCCCCAGAGGAAAGGAAATAATTGCTGAATGTGAACAAGAAGAAAGAAATTACAAAATGAGACCTTTAAATAACCTTAAAATCATAGGAGATCTGGTTTACAGGTTTCATGTAACAGATGTACATGACCAAACAGCTTCACACATTTTGGATACCCTCAGGGAATGAAGAATGGTGGGAAGTATTGAGGACCTCAGGTAAGAAAGGAACGGTGTTTTCCAACATGGGTTGGAGTTGGCTGGAGTGGAGAATTGTAGAAGAGCTGTTCAAGACTACGTTCCAACTATGATGGCATTACAGCAAAGAAATATAGTCCAGTTCTCTTTAGGGAACTGGATTGATGGCTGGCAGTGTTGCACAAAGACCAGATCAATACAGGGCTTTATTTGTAAGCAACCATTTCAATTCAGACCACGGGATTGGCTTTATGCCTGTTAAGGTCAATTGCCCAAAGGCAAGCACATGGTGACAATTAGCACATTCCTGTGTCCAACAGAGGTGACACCACAGCCAGAGGAAAACTGAGGCTGAGGCTGTTTCCAAAGAGGGCAGAGACCTTCTGAAAGGGAAAAGCCAGATTAAAAGGGAATCATAATCCTTAACGATTCAGTGACAGCCTGGGAACAAAGGATTGCTCAAAAAAAACCCCAAGGGTTCTCTCTCAAGGAAGATAGTGTTTCCACTGCTGGCAAGCTGGGTGTGGACTCATGTCCTCATCTTTTCCTTCTCTGGTAGGGGCAAGAGACAGAATCTCAGCGAAAAGAGGGGGACAGAATTCTGTCTGGGAGGATGAAACCTCCTGGGTCAGACCTTGTCAGTCAAAGCTCTCACTCTGATTTCACTTGCAGACAGGACCCCAAATATCACTGGGAGACTGGGCTTCAACCCTCAACTTGTACAACCTGAACTTTGGTCATGTAACCACGCTCTGATGGATTTTCTGCACTTGCTTGGACATTAAGGCAGGTTTGTGGGGCTTTCCAGCATGCCAGTTGCATGCTTCACAGCCATATCCCAGCAGGAAAGGTTGTATCTCATCCTTCCCCAGTTCAGATCAGGATTAGTTGCTTATTCAGAGTCCCTTCCCCCATTGACAGAGTGGAGGAAAAATAATTATGAACCTTCTTTTTATATATACCAGCTAGCAGACAGGATCAATACGCAAAGGGACTCCCTGATTTCTGACATGCCTAAGCCCTCAGACAACTGTGGGTTTTTTGCACCATATGGCTCTATCACTTGATAAAATAGTGCCCTAGATATGTTGGTTGTTTTCCAGTCTGCCACCAAATGAACTTAGGAGGATGGGCACATACAGCCACAGTTTCTGCAGTGTTGTCACCGTTTCTGAGGTCTCCAGACCTATCACAAGCCGCTGTATTTTTGCAACCCCTCCTGCCCCCCCTCCCTGAGACCAGCTACCGAAGGGATTAAGCACGGCATGCTATCTACTGCAGTGGCTTAATCACTAAGCAAAGCACTCATCCCCTGACCACAAGGTCAGGGAATTATCTTCCTGACAGATAATGCAGCCAGGGCTTGGAACAAAATGAGGAGCTGAACTGTCATTGCAAGCCCACAGGCCACAGCTTTATTGCTGTTTCCGGGGGGAGTAATGCTGCTAGGATGCTATGAAAGTGTAGTGTGACTTTTCCCACATGCCCCAAGATGCCTCTTGGTGGCAGAGAAAGATAAACACAGGAAAAATAGTACGCAGTTTTGTGTACACACATCCCTCCCATAAACATCTCCTATGCCAAACCTGTCCCTCTGAGAGCGAAAGGTTTTGATGGTTGGATGTATTTGGCACTGTGTACTAAAGAGACTGTGAATAACTAACTGAGCACTAAGACAGGGCCAAAAGAGAAGTGACCTCGGGGGAAATATATTTATCTAGAAATATGGTTTCAGAAGGCATAGATCCTATGCTTCAGTTTCATCAGAAGGTGGGAAGTCCCATTCCCACATAAGCCAGCCTGTTGGGGCAGAGCTGCAAGGCCTGCCAGTCCCACAGCTCACCACACAGCTGCCAGAGGGCAACTCAAGCCAGTGGGGGAAAAACTCTTCATTTGAGATTTAAATATAAAGAGTTCAGGTC
Source organism: Lepidothrix coronata (assembly GCF_001604755.1). Lineage (NCBI taxonomy): Eukaryota > Metazoa > Chordata > Aves > Passeriformes > Pipridae > Lepidothrix > Lepidothrix coronata. Next base: position 1,338,037 of record NW_016690362.1, read on the forward strand.
TGCTGCTACCATAAAAGAATGAGGAAAACTCCTGACACAGTGAGCTATGAAACCAGGTTCTTACTAGGAACTAGCACAGGGCATCAGCTCCAGCAGCTGTACTGTGAGCACCTCAAGACCCTCTGCACGCAGCCAGGAAGAATGAGCCATGGTCTCTTGCCTGGTGGCCACTGGAGACCAGCCCCTTTTCATAGAAGGGGAAGGCATAAACTGAGGTTAAAGAAAAAGGCTGAGAAGGTGAGGCTCTCTACCCAAAGCTGGGCGATACAAACAGCTTACAGCTCTCCAGGTGACTCCTTCGCAGTCACATATATAGCAGTAACTGCAGAGGAGGAATCCTCATCTCTCCACTTTAGTCAAGAGGCCAGGTCCCTAAGACTGGTTAAAATTACACACATGGTAAATCTTTCTTGTTGTGCCTTTCAAAAGCAGCTAAACAATCAAATGACATTTTGTCACCTTCCTCAGTGCATTTCGCCTTCTGCAGTCCAGCTGCTCCCTAAAGGCCATAGCTGTTATCATTTCTCTGTGAAACATTCACACCTTGCCAAGTCTCTGTGCCTTACCTGGGAACAGCAAGGGCTATGCTGTAGCCAGAGGCGCTGCTCTCCTCCGTCTTTCCAGCAAGAGATGCTTCCGGGAGCATTGGTGTGGGATGCGAGAGAAGCAGCTCCCACCTCAAAGCACAAGATTAACCCAGAGCCTGCTTTGCAAATTCCACTGTTCTTCAGCTATAAATAAAAAATAAAATGTTTTTATTACTTTCAGATTGAAACAGGAAGGGTCTGATCATCTTTGAGATCTCTGTCTCTATTAAGCTTGGTGGACAGAGGTCACAAGTGTGGGGAGATGGAAGAGAGTGAGCAACTGCCAACACCTCATTTTCGTAGGAAAGCAAGCTAGATAGACAGGTTGTAGTTGAAGCTTTTTTGAGCTGAGTGCATTGCATCTGAAGAGTGTGTGTCCCCCAAAGAAGAACTCACTGAGGTTATGTGTGTGCTGTTCACTCTCCTGGGGCAGGGCACAGACATCAGTGCCCTTTCCATACACCCACCTCCAACCTAACAACTAAGGCATAGCAGAGACACAGGCAGGACTGGCAGGTGGAGTAAGGAACCTACCTGCCCTGCAAGGGACCTGGATGAGTTAGCTACAAATAAAGGTGCTTTTTCCTCACCTCTTATCTCAGGCGAAGGAGACAAAACCCCACAGTACTCCATGTGGAAAACAGAACACTAATAAAGCTTTAGATTTTCCACTTGACTGCTGCTCTTCAACTCCCCTCCCTTTCCCACCTGAATATCTGTTGCCTTTGGGGAAATCTGACATTACATATCTTTCTATATTCTTAATTAGTAAAAAAAAATCCCTCCCTCCATTAAGTGACTCTCAAGAACAGAGATGGGGGAACATACATTGAGAACTGTTTGCCTTACTCTCTGCCAGGGGCCTCTCCCCAGTGTCCCTCCCATGGCCACTGTCCCTGCAGCTCCAGGATCTGCAGCCACCACAACCCAGGTTTCAGTGTCACTTTGTCCATAGCAGAAAGCTGGACAACCCCTTCACAAAAACCACATCTCTGCTCTAGAGCACATATAGGAAAGGACCCCTTTTAACCACATGGAAATTAAACACTGCTCTACCTGTCCTGTATGTGTTTCTCTCCACAGGAACGTGGCTGTGGGTTTGCACCCCAGAACTTGTTCTGGTCAAGCTATAGGCTGCTTCTCAAGAAGGCCAATGGCTACACAAGTTCACCAGGTCAACTGGGGGATGGCATGAGCTCCCTTCTCTTCCCACAGAGCTCTAGTTACTAATTTTCCCATTTCATTGAGCTTCACTTCCTCCCTACAACTAGATTTTACTCATGACATCTCTACATTTCCACTGTGCTCCAGATGACATCATGACCACAAGGAAGAGGATCATCTCTTACAGAGGATTCACCAGCCCTCAGCCTCCAAAGACTACAGCAACTAGCCTGGATAACAATTCATCTTCCCCAAAAAATGATCCATATATATTTAGATATTTGGAAAATGTATGTAATTAAATATAGTCCCTCCAGCAGTGAGTGTAAGGGCCTGGGCCAGCCACTGTTTTCCTTCTTTTCCCTATTAATAGTGCTAGCTCCATGAAAAATGGTGTGGCCTCAAGATTCTTCTTGCTATGTGAGACAGGCTCCCTCCCACCAAGCACCCTGATTCCTCTCCTTCCCCTTGCTCTGGTGCTGCCAGCTGTGTTTGCCAGGTTTCCTTTGGGAACTCCTCTGCCTTCCAGCTCTCAGTGCACAGCCAAGCCATGGAGGCTTGCCAGCCCACCTGCTCCCTAGCCAGCTGCTGCTCCTGAATACCTCCTGGAGGGTCTGTGCCGGGGTGTGTGTAGGTCCAGGCAGCACTTAACACAGGTGGGGAAATCCCTAGTGAGTGCCAGAGATGACATGCTACAGATCTATTCCCAAGCCTTTTTCACCACAGATTAAGCATGACACTAAAATTTACTCAATGGTAAGTAGGTGAAATGTACTTGTCTGTGGCAGGCAGGAGATTAGAGATTGTAGTGGTCTTTTCAATAAATCTCTGAAGATTAAGGAGAAAGCAGATTCCATAAAGTAAAATCTGATTCGCGTTTGACACAGCTGTCCATCCAAAGATGAGTACCCATATCTCACTTCTGCATAATTCACATTTCTCCACTTGCACCCTCCAGAAAGTGAGCTGAAGTCATGGCGTTACTACTATAATTAGCATCCATAATGTGGCAGGCTGGAGTATCAGGGCTGTGGGGATGGCAAATAGCGACCCATTTCTCCTTAGAAAGGAGACAGAATTCATTTCATGTTACTTCAGGAACTCACACCTTACCACAGCAAACATCATATGGACAGGCAGAGAAAAAGCAGAATATAATCCTGTCTGTCCTACTGTCTCCTGACCTTATACAACACAGCCTCATTCTTCCATAATTCATGTCTCCTACTGCAGAAGCAGCCACAGCTTCTGATTCTCTGGCTATCCCATTACAGCAGTAGTAAGAGTGCAAGCCAATTATTCTGCAAAACAATTCAAATTAATTCAGTGCCTTAAACCAGCAAATCTTTCTTTACAACACTACCTCTTCTTTGCTGCACTGCAGCTACAAGAACTCAATAGTTCTGTCCCTCCATCTTCCCCATGAGCCCACTGTCTTGGACACACACCACTGCCTCCCAGGAAACAGTTTCTTGTTTTCTTTTCAGTGACATTGAGAGATACTTAAAACATCTCTGATGCATGTAGGGGGAATGTTTTTCCAGGGCTCTTAGGATACTTAGTTGCAGTTTGTTAAATCATGCGGATAGGAAAATGTTGAGGACATTTCTGGCACACCAGCTGTCTGACTTGACTTATTTACATGATGCTAGGAAATGCACTAGTTTTATAGGCCTTGTGATCTGAGACTGTTTATCCAGAGAAAGGCAGCAGCAAGGAAAAGGGCACGTCAGGCTCCCTATGTGCTGGCTTCAAAACCCGTGTCAGCCCCAAGCCTCGTGCTCCAGCCCCTGTTCTGGAACAGGCTGCTTGCCCCTTTCTCCAGCACTGCTCTGCACATTGGAGCTGTGTGCCTGGCCGTGATGGGAGCTGCCACCACCAGTGGCCCTCATGCAGGGCAGCTGGAAAAACGCTCAGCTGTCTGTCTTGAGCAGGTTGCTGAAAGACCTGGAAAAGCTGAGGCCACAGTTGACCTGGCTGCTGCAAGGTGGAGGCGCAGAAGTGTCCCTAATGCAGGATTAACAGGCTGTTGTCCTTACCAGGGCTGTTTGCCCACACATGGCTTTCTCTGTAAGTCTGGCAATGGCAGCTACAGTAGAGAGACAGCCTTCAGGGTCACCTTTAATTACAAAGCACACCAAGCTTCATCTGAAGGTAAAACTTTCCAGTCTTCTCTCCGCCTAAAAGGAAAAATCAGAAATTACTTTTGGACAAATTATTTTTGGGCAAATTATTTTGAGGGAAAATAATATATTATATTGAATTATATTTGAAGAAAAATAAAAAGAAAAGCCTCATTATGAAATATTTCTTTAGATAGATGACATATGTTTGAGATACACATTTCATATGCATCTTTAATGTATGTGTGTGTGTATCTATATATGCACTCATGTGCACATATGTATGTATAGTGTGGAGAGGTGAGTTGGATTCACTGCTCATTAGCAGCCTGCAAGGGACACGTGATGCCAGTGACTCACTAAATACAGGCCCCCTGAGCCTCCCAGTGAAAGCTCAGACTGGTTTGGTGAACGGACTGGTTCCTCAGCCTGCCTCTCTGTGAAACACCCTGGGACAGGACCTGGCCCACAGACTCCAAAAGGGCCTATGCTGCAGGTCCGAGGTGAGGGGACACCAGGCAACACCTTACCCAGCTCTGCACTCAAGGGCTTGGCCCAGAACCATGTGCGAGGTGGGCTGTGAAGCAGGGAAGGAAAGTGCCTGGTTAAGAGCCTGGGGTGTTCACTGCCCATCACTGTGCATTTTCTGCATGAAACGCTCAAGTCTGAAAGACTTTGGAGTAGGATGAATAATATTTCTGGACAGGAAACCAGTGTTACGAGAAAACCATGAGCAACTTTGAGGCCATGTCTCACCTCCTTTGCTCTCTTCAAGGAGAGCAGCCCTGCCAGCTCCACCATGGCAGGGTGGGCTTCCCCTCTGTCTAGGGCAGAACTGTCCTCCTGTGGCTCCCGGGTGCCACAAAGCCCACTGGGGTGATGCTAATTTCCACCTCAGGGAGATACAGTTAGCCACAGTTAGCCAAAGAACAAACAGAAAGCTGAGGGAGCAGGCTGGAGGGGAAGGCAAGGAGAAGCCAGCTTGCCCCTTACAATCCTGCTCAAAGCTAGGGAGAGTTGGATAAGCAGGGAGGAGAGTACATTCGCTGTGTAAAGCAGTTTTTGTTTGCTAATTTTGTGACCCTTCTTAAGTACAGACAGGACTGAAACTCCTGGTATGGGGAATGCACCAGAACCAAGGCCCAGAAGCATATTTCAGGCCTGCAAACTCCTGTCTGGACAAGAAAAAGAAGATAATCAAGACACTTCATTCCTTGACAAGGTGCTATCCACAATAGTTATTCTTTTCTTCCCTATGAGGTCTGCTCTTTCTTTCCCATTCACCTGGAAAGCAACTGTTCTCTGTTGCCTTTCTCTCTTGCACTGGGAATGAAGCAGAGCTAAGGCGCAGCTCCCTTGACATTCAGCCTCTGGATCCTCCCTGCACTGCACTTAGGAGCCAACCTAGATGCTTATAGCAGAGCACAATAGAAGTAGGGAATCAGGAGATGCTCTTCTCTCTTCGGGAAAAGAATGGGATAGCTCCCACACCTGCTCCCAGTGACCTTTCATAAGGCTGCCTTGTTAAACACCCTCCTTCCATTCTGCTGCTAAAAGCTCAGTGGCAGGGTCTGCCCTATTGTGCTGGAATCCAACAGGTCAGAGGCATTGGGAGGCTGAGATGCAGAAGCAGCTCTATCAGTGGCCACAGGGCTCTCTGCTCCTGGGTTGCAGCACAGAGCTGCAAACTGAGCTCATGCCCACTTGCAAGGGGAAGCCAAAGAGTCCCATGATGTTGAGTCACTGTGAGTTTAGTTGAGAGGGGTGTCATGCACATCCTTTGGGGCATACAGGTCTGAGAGTGCTCCCTGGAGCCACAACCACCATGACTGCTTTTGAACAAGGCTGTAATGCAGCAGCAGTTGGTCACAGCTGGAGGGATTTTCTGTGTAGTGAGCAGCCATCAAATCTAATTCCATGCCAGCACCAGGAGCCAGCCACACAGTAGAAGTGGACTTAGTGTGCACCTTCTCTTCTAGCTCCTTCAACATCAGCCAAAGCAAGGGGCTAAAACATCTTCTCCAAACAAATTTTTCCTTACTGCAGTCTGGCTCCAAGCTTCAAGTACAGTGGGTCTCACTACTCCCCCTCATCCAAGCTTGATACATGTGCTAAGCACACTTATTTTACCCATCTGTAGTACCTTTGAATGGATGAGAATTTTCTGTCCTCATTTTGGAGCCCACATTTCCCCTATACTGGGAATAAAAGACAGCTCTGCCTGCACATTCTTTCTCTTAATCTAAAATAAGTTGCACATCAGACCACACCTGACCGGTATTTGTGAAAGGGAGGAAACTACAAGAGAATTTTAAGAGAAGGAGCAGAAGCAGAAAGAAAACTGAGCGTCTGCTTTTACTGCTATTCCCTGTATCCCTTCGTGGGTTGTAGCATCTCTCTGACGTACTACATACTTGAACAGAGAGGGATCTAGAAGGCTTCTGCTCCAGGCTAGAGGAGTTTCTGAACATCCAAATCCGTTGAGAGCTACAGAAATATCCAACCTCTTCCAGGCAATGCTGAGATACCCAAAAGCTTTCCAGAATCAAAAGACTGACTTCTCCCCTGCCTAAGCCACCTCTCCATACACACAGCTACCCACAAAGAATAACAACAGTAAGCCACATCCCTGCATCACCTAGCTGGGCCATGCCCCATGCAAGCTGGGGAGAGGAAAAAAGGGCCTTAGCCACATACCCCTTTTCTCTGAGCACCTAGGGCTACACTCCTCGGTTGGGACCCAAAGTAGGTTTTGATTACTGAAAAATAGAACAGCTTTATTTTGGTTATTGAAATGCACTTGCCACAGAACAAACTCTGTTTATTTTTTAAACACACCAACTCACTATCAGCAGCGCTCTAGTTTTTAGTCACACCTGCTGCACTCCTACCTTTCAATATCATTCCTCTTGAAGCCTCCTCACCTTCCCCTCACCCTCAGCAAGCACACATGTTGTACCTCTGTCAGAATCAGGAAAAGAAGGGAGAAATTAAAGCAGTGGCTCCTCCCAAGCAAATTGTAATCCAATCAATCTTTGGCAATCTTTGCATCAAGCCTGCTTCTCTACTTTGCTACAAAAGCCACAGCATTCCCACCTTCTTGGTGTTTTGTTTTGATTGCTGCGGAGATGAGTGCATCTAAGAGCACAGCTTACCTGTGTCACTCAAGGACCTTGAGTGCTTGTGAACTGTCCTAAAGACAGAGCTCTGCCAAATGTGCTATAGCCTTGTTCATGGCTGTGCTGAGTGCATCTAAGAGCACAGCTTACCTGTGTCACTCAAGGACCTTGAGTGCTTGTGAACTGTCCCAAAGACAGAGCTCTGCCAAACGTGCTATAGCCTTGTTCATGGCTGTGCTTCCAGCAGTGACTAACAAAAGCCTCCAGCCATACACCCACCATAAACAGCTTGTTTTCAAGCCTCCTTATTAAGAGGGAGATGCTAAAAATATTTATTTCTATTTTGAAGAACTTAGGAAAAAAACTCACAACAAAAAACAACCTATTTTTCCTCATGTCAGAGGAGCAGGGGCTGCATCTCCTGCAGGCAGGCACTGATGTATGGAGGAACAGGAAAACAGGAGCTCCCTCCTGCCCCCAAAATTAATGATGAAGAAACAGATGGGAGCAGCAGCTCTAGGAGAAGACATTCCTCTCTTCTTGGGTGGTTTCCACAGGGAGGTTTGAGGCAGGGGTGCAGTCAAGAAGAACTGAAGAGTAAGCAGAATTCACTTATTATTTTAAGCAATGCAAAGTTTACGCTTTTCAGGATACAGCAAAATAAGGACACATGATCCTGCTGAGTTTATTTGCAACACCTCTGAGTTAGAAAAAGGTGCCTTTGTTACCCCCACAAAATGGCCTTTATAATTTTTCTTCCTCTGAAGTGCCAGATCTGCTAACACTGGGAAAAAAACCCAAACAACCAAACCCATGCATTTTGGTTCAAGCCCTACAGCGTATCCTGCAAGGAGCAGAAAGGACTCAGCGACCTGACTGAGTATTCATCATTCAATCATCACTCAATACTTTCTGCATTTTGGCTACGGAGCTAAGCCTGCGGTAAGAAAGAAATGTTACTTAATATGGTAAAAGGAATGTTATCTCAGGGCACAAAGAGACACTGCAGGTTGTTCAACAAACCACACGTTGTAGCCAAGCTCATGGTGACCTGTCACCCCAACAGTCCACCTCAGACCCAATTCTCAGGTGAGTTAACTACAGCAGTTCCTCTGGCTTGATCATTTCTCCCATTCAAGGCCATGCTCAGACTAGGTGGGTAAAAAATTGTACACAGACTAGGTGAAAAACTGCAGAATTGTTCTTGTGCCAACTGCACCAGATAGAAGATGTTAGAAATAATATACCCTTCACAGGCACACCAGGGGAGAATCAAGAGTACTAATCGTCCAGGCAAGCCCCAGCCTTGGTCAAGACTTTCAAAGCATGACCACTTTCCTGGGAGCAAACTTCTCCTTATTAAACACAACATGATCCATCTTCTGTCCCTCTAGTAACCACCAGAAGTGACTGCGCTGAACAGCATTCAAAACAGACTGTTTCTACAGAAAACTATCATCTTATTTCCATACAGATATGCCAATATTACACTAAGTCCAAGCTTTCCAGTGTCACAGCTCACAGAAACTTAAAAAAAAAAAAAAAAAAAGCCATGCTCTGTAGCTGAAAACTGCTACCAGCCTGTGTCACTTATGTACCATGCACAACAATGCATAACACGCACCAGCAACCATTTACTATTGACTTCTGACCCTGAGGGCAATTTCCGTTTCTTATCCACTTTCTCTGCCTTAGAAGCAGCACAGATGGGGGGGCAATAGGGCTGTGGTTGCCTTCCTTTCTCTGCCATTTACTTCTGTGCAAGAGTAAAGCCTTGGGGCAGTGGGCACCAGGGGAGCTGCCAAAGCCCTGGCCTTGGGCTGGAATCCCTCTATCTCATTAGAGACTGAAAGAGCCTGTGTGTCTTACAAGGAGGATGAAATTAACCCTTAAATTGGTTAGTTAAACCTTAATGGGAACCACTCTTCACATTGTGAAAAGTAGGCAAGACAATGCAGAGAAGAATCAGAAGGCTTCACGTTTGGCAGTGTCCACAAATTTTAAAGTGTCTCTGAAATGGACAACAGGGAAGACAGAAGAGAATTTCCCAGATGTTAGCCAGAAGGTGGAGGTGGTGGAAGAATGGCCACAATCTAGCTGTTCTGCAACTTCAGAAGTGAAATCTTAGAGGTGCAAATCATCCTATATTTTCTCCTGTCCTCAGACACAAGAAAACAATTTAGACAACTCTCTCAGTGGAGGGAGTTCTCATCTCATTCCCAGGTTTCCCAGGAGGAGAAAGCAATCTAACCTAGAATTACTAGTGGAAGTTGTTTGAACAGGCGTGGGTTGCTCCCTAAGCCATCCTCCTGTTACTGCATTGCATTAAAAATACACAGATAACATTGAAATCAATAATTTCTGTGTCCTTTTAACCAGAATAAGGAGAGAGTCACTTAATTAAGATGCTATGGTGCATAGACCCACCTCCATGTTGACTCTGCCAGGGAGCTTGGAGCTTACAGGGTAGTAGATTCCTGTGCAGCAAAGAATGACTGATGGCAAGCACCTCATCACAGGTGGCTTAGGGCATGCCTTGCTGGTTACACAGAGAGATGGCTGGTGCTTTAACTTTTTACACATTTAAAAGTGGAAGTGGGTAGCAAAGGTGAAAGCTTTTCACATGCACCACATAACACAAAAACTCAGTGAAGCAGAGGAATTGCACTGGCAGTAAATAAGTGTGTCAGAATTTATTTGAACTCCTGCAGAGACAATTTAACATCATTTCAGTGACAGTGTATCAAGAACACACAGGAATTCATTCTAGTGTCAGCATAACTTTTATTTATTTATTGCTGTCAATATGCACAGTTAAGGAAGACCTGATGTGGCTACCTCCTGCGTACAATACTTCTGTAAGGTCTGATATTGTGGCTTTGATGGTAATAGAACAAAGGTCCTGCATTCCAATCCACAAGATGATTTTCCTAACTGCCTGAATTACAGATACATTCCCTGGCTGTCCTTTATTCTGTCCCTACCAGCATCATATAATATAGATATTGTAACTGGAAAATAGCTAGAGATGATGTGAGAACAGCATAAAGGGGAAAACCAGCTCTGTATTGTTTTCTCACAGCCCTTCAGCCTTGTAGGAGCCAGAATTCATTTGTGGCTTTCTAGCACACAAGCACAAGTGGAAACAGCACAGAAGGATCAGGTACGCTAAGGGAGGCTGGAAATTCTCTTCTCCTACCACATCACTTATCAACCATCACAAAAATGTCAGCCTTCAGTGCTGGATCTTCTGATTCTTTAAAACCTCCCATTGCCTGGCAGAAGGATACTGGTCAGTGACTGAATGAAATGGAAAGTACAGGCTGTGCTTTCAATGCTTTTCCTCTGGTCACACCAGAGTGACTCCATTCAGGAGCATCACACCCTCACAGTACGCTCCTCCACCCAGCATCAACCTTTCTCCTCTGGTGACTTTCCCCACCTCCACAGCCCTGTAGGAGCTTGCTGCTGACAATGTTTAATTCTTGAAGTGGTAGTGGGTTTTGTTGCTGGACAGTCTTCACTTTCCTGCCCTCCAACTTGTTTTACAGAGGTGTTGATGAAACTATCAGGACTGAGTCAAGGGCTTCTCTACACTGATGCTGCCTATAGATAACATTTGCAGCACATATCTGTTCCAACACAGCTAGATGTCCCAGTGCAAAAAATACGCAAAGGTGGTCCCAGAATGTTCTGCCCACAGTCAACACAACACAACCCTCCCTCCAGCTTGCATCCATGCCACTGAGTTACCTATAAGCTCTTCTCTGTACGTGATCCTCCTTGGAGCCAAATCCTCAGCATCCTCAGGTTGTCTTCACCTTGTGTTGCTGCTGTTTGCTTGAAATGATGTAGCATCAAGACAAGAAGTTGCCCTGTGTTTGATATTTTTGCCTGTGCTTGGGACACTGGGACTGCTGCAGTTTTCAGCCTGTGTCCCACAGAAGTGCTGATTGACTGGGGGTATGGAGCGAGCCCTTTCCTAGAGGGGATCAGGCAGAAAGGGGTAAGCTGTGTCCAGCTGGGGAGGTTACACTAGCTGGAACATAGGCTGATAAAGGGCTTTCTCAGAAGCACTTGTGTTTGGCAGACAGACTAGATAGGAAAGGAAAGAAGAGACCTTTCTTAACCTATGGTCTGTGGTTTACTTTAACACTGACTGTGGCATCTTGGCAAAACACGCCTTAATGTAAGCAGCTGAAGCAAACAGATCTGGAGTGATCAGTAGAGAAGGCCTGCCAGGCTACAAGGAGCATTCAAATGAAAGCAAAGCCACTAACTGAGGGGATTGCCTACACACAACTTTACCCCACTTTCCCCACCAAAGGGCAAATCTCCCTTCTGACCCTAGTGCCCAAGGGCATAACTTTTGCAGAGCTGAATGGCAAGTTGGGCTCAGAAGCCCCCTCCCAAGAAGAGTCACTTTTTGTCCCCTGAAGCAGAATCCTTTTGCGACCTCATGATTTGATAGATAGTTTTCCTGAAGCGCTGGTCCCGGCTCAGTCTTTTGGCTGCTTCTTTCAGCTCTTCAATGTTTTCAGCTTCAGCATGCGAGAAGATGAAGGACTGGGACTGCTTCACTGAAACAAGAACAGCACAGAAAGGTCAGCACTCTCCATCAGGGACACGAACTGAAGATAAAGCTTCACTAGAGCACACAAGCCATGTGATCACCTGGCAGGGGATGAGATAACCATTTTGCTCTAACAGCTTTACCTTACTGTGTTCAGAGGAGGAAAATGCTGGCAGCATGGAAACACACTTTTCTTTACAGCTGCCTCTGATTTGAGGTGCTACACAGAACCTAATCTAACCTTGCAAGTAGCCACTCTGAGCACCAGATTGGATTTGACAATGTCCAGGTGTTCCTTCCAACTTAACTTAGTCTGTGATTAAGCATTCCAATGAAGACATATTTAAGCATGTTTTTTTGGGGCCCAGAACCATCACAGCAGTTAGCTTTCAACATACATAAAGAAACAGGCAACAAGTACACAGGCTCAGTGCCTCCTCTCTGGGAAAGGAAGCTCCCAGTAGCACTGTAGCTCCATTCTACTACTAAGGAATATGAAATACGGATGATCTTTGGAGACTTTACTGTTCTGTCAGCCCCATCTGCACGTATCTGCTCTTGCAGAATACAGATTAAAAAGCTGCCTGATACCTACTGTCATTCCATGAAGTACTGGTTCTCCGGCAGCGGAAGCGGCAGCTCTTTATGCGACGAGTGGCAGCCTTGTGGATGTACACGGAGTTCTTCATGATCACAGGCATCTTGGCCTCCAGCTCGGCATTGCGGATGCACTCTTCAAAGAACTCTGAGAAAAAGACACCACTGTAAGAGTGATGGGACAGACACTCCAAGCAATGAACCAGTCACAAGGGACTGCACTTGTTAATGGGCTGAGCCAGATAATGATTATCTTCACAAACAACAATCTATGAAGCTTCTGAACATCATCAAAATGAACATTTTCAGTGACAAAAACCTCTGGTTCCCAAAAAATGCATATTCAAATTTTAGAAAGAACTGCAGAACATTCCACATCAATCATTCACACAACTGCTCATGATTCAACTTCCTCTGATACTGTAATAAAACTTCTCAACTCTCTTGCAACAGAGGGTATGAAGCCTCACTCATCATACTTTCTTTGAAGGACTTCTAAAACCAGTCAAGTCTAACTGGGAAGGGGAGGTTTTGGCAACACTGGCATGGGCACACACCTCCAGGCCATACATGGCCAGGAATTTCTTAAAAGCATAGCACAGAGATATTTACATTATAGGCTCCAAGCAAAGCCCCACATCCAAACTCTGACAATGTTATTCTGTCCTGATCTGCCACACAGGCTGCTTTTCTTGGCCTATTTCCCCTCCTATGGTCTAACCAGCATCTCTTCTGCCATTCCAGTCTTGCTGTCCTTCTGCCTGTTGCTGGCCCCTTGCTGTTCAAAGGCATCATGTGCTAATGTGCCCAAACTTTTATATGAAAGGGCAGAGCAGCAGGAACCACTTGGAAGGACTAATGCAATCTTAACCAAAGTTAAGGAAAACATTGGTGGTCCCTCATTTTCTCTAGTGCTCTGTTAATTTTTACTCTTTTGAAGAAAACATCCCCCAAAATCTAAGGTTGGAAATGTCAGGAAACATTCAGTACCAGAGGTTACTCACTTATGCTCCAGGCAGGTAGCTCAGCTCTACATGAATGCTGAACACAATAAACATATCCACTTTAGCTCTGTTTTCTTACCATGGCTCTGAGACAGTGGGATGAAGTTCAGAATCATGTTGGTTTTCCTCAGTTTAGAAATCTTATGTAGAAACTACTGAATAATATTTATTTTATTTAAATATATAAAAAGTATAGATATGTGAATAGATATAAAACTATTAATACATGTATTTATTTTTTTCTTATTATTCTTTTTATTCTTTCTATGTAAACTGTGCTCAGAATGCCACAGGACTTTTTGACTTTTCTGTATTGGCCCAGTACATCCACCCTTCACTGAAATGAAGCCGTAACTGTACAAATACAGCATCTTCACAACCTTTTCCCTCTGAACTATACTTGAGGAAGGAAAATAAGCAAGACTTCATACAACTGAAGCTGCTAATGTCAGTTCCCAGACCCAACTCAAGCCAAATGCTAGGGAAATGCCCTTCCAAAATACCCCAAAATCTCCAACCCAAATAAACACAAAAAGGGCAAGGAAATAAGGTTAACCTGTGAGGACATGAGTCTTACACCTGACCTGTGGACTGCAGCTGTCTCAGCACAGCAGTGGTGATGCTGTAATTCAGGTCCAAGTAAGGATCCAAACTTCACCTGCTGGGTCACCTACCAGCACGTTGGTACAGCAACCACAGTCCTCCTTAAACTGATGTTGTTGTAACCAAGGCCGAGAAAATAATGTCTTGAGGGGAATCAGAAGACTCTTTATAACTCAGGCCTAGTCAGTCTTCATAGGTCTGCCACAGCTTCCCTTTGACATTTTGGAAAGCATTTGATCGTCTCTACCTTTAGGTTTGTCTTGCACCCAACAAAGAAGTCTGGGATAATTTCACCCTCCTTTGAGGGCAAAATACCAAGTGCCCACATAGCACATTATGGCTCCTCAAATGGGAGGTGTGGTGGAGGTACAAGAATTTGGAAGAGCACATTATGTGCACTGAGGATCTTCTTTGTGTGTCTGGAAAGATGGGTAGAAATATTTTCTCTCTCAGACTTTGCTTATCAGGAGAGAGGATGGATGACTGACTTACTTCTCAAGTTACTGACATCTGCTTTCATCTTTTCCTCTTTCTCCTTGTTGCAATGCAGAGAATTTAAGCCTTGCTCCAAGCTCTGCAATGCTTCCTCAGCTTCTCTCAGTATGGTGGGAAGCCTCAGACACATCAATTCAGGGCTTTGGGGACTCCACTGAACCCACAGCTCAACTGGAACATGCGTACCTTCACCTCAGCCTGAGGAAGAGAAAAAGAATTGCTGGAAACTGGCTTGTGTCTCAATAATCATCCTGGTAACCCACAAGGTCTATGAGGAACTCACCATGGGTGAGAACAAAAAGACAACAGTGATGAAAATCCTTAGAAATATTGTAAGACAACATAAAAGTTGTTCCTCATGTCTTCAGTCAGAATCTGAAGTCCAGACTATTTTAGTAATTCTCCTTTACTTTGACTTTCATTTTCTGAAGTTTTCCTCCCATTGTATAAACCATATGGAATCAGAGATGGTATTTCAACACATGAATTTGTGCTAATGCAAGTATTTACAGATGAGCAGGAAAGGGAGGACATAATTCCAGCTGAGGTGGACTTGAGATAGAGGCAGTCAGTTCCCACAAAGGGATGTACAGTACTGAGTTTCAGGAACAAAACACAAGGAAATTTAGAACTGAAGTAGTAGCTTAGCAAATCAGAATGACTAATACACCTTAGGTCAACTTAGCTTCTGTTTGGCCAAGTGGAAGGTTATGGGATAAAAAAAAATATTGGAAGTGCAGGAAAAAGAAGAACTGGGGGTTTTTTGGATAAAATATTTGTATAAGCAGGTTGAGTGTCAAACAGCCAACAATAAACATAACCTTTATATTATTTAGATTTAAATAAAATATCATGTATTAATCTATGCAAAGGTAATTGGACAAAGTATCCTCTGTTACAAAGGAGGGCTGGTACCTCAGCTGCATTCTTCAGCTGCATTCCTCTGCTTTTCAACTCAAGTTCTTGCAGAGGTTACTGAAGATTTACACATCTTAAGATTGATTTTCTGAGCACAAGTGAGGAGGGAAGATATCTGCTCAGTTCTGCAATGTCCATGTTAACATTTCTTTGAAATAATCTTTATTCTTTTTTGTGTCTACTTTATTCTTTTACTTTTTTCTTCCCTTCATCTTTAGATGATGATTTCATAGTAGCAAACTAAAAGACTTGCACTAAACAGTTTAATCAGGCTTCAGAATGAGAAAATAAATAGTAGTGCTACATAGATACGACATGGCAACTTCATGTGTTATGATGGTGTCACAGAGTGTTTTGTATTGGAAGAGACCTTAAAGATCATCTAGTTCCAACCCCTCTGCTGTGGACAGTGACAGCTTTCACTAGACCACACTGCTCAAAGCCCCATACAACCTGGTCCTGAACATTTCCAGGGATGGGGCATCCACAGCTTCTCTGGGCAACCTGTTCCAGTGCCTCACCACCCTCACAGTAAAAAATTTCTTCCTAATATCTAATCTAAACCTCTCCTCTTTCAGTTTTAAGCCAATTCCTCTTGTCCTATCACCACATATCCTTGTAAAAATTCCCTCTCCAGCTCTCTTGTAGCCTCTTTTAGGTATTGGAAGGTGCTGTAAGGTTTCCTTCTCAGAGCCTTCTCTTATCCAGCCTAAACAACCCAAGGTCTCTCAGCTTGTCTTCACAGAAGAGGTGCTCCAGTCCTCTGATGATCTTTGTGATCCTCCTCTGGACTCATTGCAACACATCCATGTCCTTCCTGTGCTGAGGACCCCAGAACTGGATGCAGTACTCCAGGTAGGGTCTCACAAGGGCAGAGTAGAGGGGCAGAATCTACTGGTCTTGATGCTTTTGATGCAGCCCAGGATACAGCTGGCAATAGGAAGCACAGCAAATGAAGATTTGTAATCACAACATGAAAATGAAATAAAACAAAGAGTTTGGCTTGATGGGGGATGAACTGAGAAGGAAAATGAGAGCACTTTAGGCCCAGGGACAGCAATATACAACATTTGCAGGGAATACCTTGAGGTCTCTCTCTGCCTGCTGTTTCTCTGCAGTCAGCTCCGACAGTGAGTTCTGCAGTGCTTGTGACTGGGAAGAGTAAAACTCCCGCTCCTCCTCCAGTGCTCGGGACCGCTCCTCATTCTCCTTCATCCTGATGCATGGCACAGCAAAGAAAGATGACCATTCCCACCCCAGCACAACTGACAGGAAGGAAAGAGGCTCAGTATCGTGACTGGGCATGCTTAACTATCTGACTGTCCTGAGCAAAGAGGTGCTAACAGGAGCACTGTCTGTGCTTCACTCCAATAATACAGGCATTGCTGGAGAAAGCCAGGTGGACAGTTCTAGAACAGAACACTCTCAACCCCCAGATGAGGCCTAGAAGCACCAAACACTCCTTAGGGACAGGCCATGAACACCTTCACGTGCCCAAATCCTGGTTTGAAAGGAGAAGGCCCAACTGGGAGCAAGAAGTTCAGCAGCCCTGCCTCATTCTGTCTCCTTTGAAGTGTTTGTACCCTAAACTCCTGCCATGGGAACCAGACAATCTTCCAGACTTGTCTCGTGTTGGCAACAAAAAAGCAAGTCAGCAGACAGTCACGTCATTTGGCATCCCTAAGCCTGAGCAGGGCAGAAGTGCCCTCTTCCCTTTACCACACCCAAGAATGGAAATTATAAAGGATCTTGGCTCTCTGCAGGTCTCAGGATAAACAGGGAAACTGTTTTGAAGTGATATCAGTTTAAGCCTGCAAATATTTAGCCACAACCCCATGCCTCCCACCTGCAAGGGGCAAAACTACCTCTTTTCACACCACCCTCCTCACACTGGATCACATCTTGTTCCTGATACCACCTCAAGAACCCCTGCCCCCACTTCACCTCTTCTCTGCCAGGAGTTTCTCCTGCAGAAGTTGCTGCATCTTCTCTTCAATCTGTCGCAGGCTGCAGTGCAGTCCCCAGATGGGGCTTTGCTCTTTGCTGGGGCTGGTTGGAGGTGGGACCTGGCTCTCATTTTCTTCCAGCATCTCCAGCATTTGCTGCTTTTCCAGGGAGAGCTCCTTGAAGAAGGACAGAGATTGTGAATATCAGCTAAGTCTAATGTTTCTGCTCCTGTTCCTGCCTGGCTCTTCCCTATTGAGTCCCTCCACCCTTACATGCCTCATTCAGGTTAAAAACACAAATAACAAAATTAGGTTTTCATTTTGTACCTGCCTCATGAGGAGCAAGCCTCCACCACAGCCTTTGCTATGAAGGGGGAGAGAACCTGCAGGCTCCTTTGATGTGATATGCCGGTAAGCACACAATTCAGGGACTGGAGCCTTGTGATTCCCTAGTGCATCACAGATGCAGCCCACTTCCCTGCCTTCCCTGCTTTGGCTTGCTCCTCAATGGGAACTGGAGGCATCCCCTCTGTGGTACTTCTAACTGCAGGGCAATAAGACATATCATGCTGTTTGCCTGGGAAGTGTTTGGTTCAGTGTGCAACTAGAGCATGAACAGTCCTTCACTAGCTTTCCAGTTCTTTTTTTATTCCCTTAACTTCAAGCAAAGAGAAGAGCTCAAAGGAACAGATTTTTGGACAAACTTGCAGCATCTGACACAAACATTAAGAATGACCTTGAGGCTTCCAAAGGCTGGCTGTATGAAAATCTCACAAACAATGTGCATTTAGAAAAGACACTTTCCACAAATCCACCAGAGTGATACCAAGTAAGGAAAGATTTTAATACATCAATATTCCTTTTCCTATATTCCCATGTGGTACAGGATTCCTTGGGAACACCATGCTCTCTTCTGCAAACAAGGAATGCCTTTCTCCCGCTCCAATTTCCACCAGAACTTAGGGAGTTGCAGTTTAAAAAAAAAAAGTGCATGACTTACAGCCATGTTGGCTGGAAGGCACCCTCCAGCAGGCTCAAGTCCAACCTCCTGTTCAGAGCTGGTCTGCCAGTACAGCAGGATATGGTCAGATGTGGCTTTCTACAGTCCAGTTGTGAAAACCTTCCACGATGAAGCTTCCTCAGGCTCTCCCACTGCCTGCCTATCCATCTGGTGAAAATTCTCTCCCTAGTGTTCAACCTGAGCTTCCCAAACTGCAACTTTTGGTTTTTCTGATATCATCACATCACCTGCTATGACTGAGAAAATTTTGCTTCTGCTGGGCTCTGTATCACTTCTCATCCTTTTCCGTGGGGGATTTTGGCATTCATACAAGCTACCAAATGAACCTGTTCATCTGTACAGGACTTAACTTTGGCGCTAGCAGATATTAGATTCATTCCATAGCACACTAAAATGCTGTCACTCAGAGGTGAGAAGTGGTCACTCACCTCCAGGGTGTTCTGTAAGGACTGCGTCAGGCTTCGCAACTCTTTCTTTTCTTCCTCCACTCCTTTAAGGGAGCGGGCTGTGAGCTCTAGCTCCCTAAAGAAGCAAAAAGGGGGAACAGCTATTGCAGTGGAACACTAGCCCCACAGACCACGCTCAGACTGCGCAGGCTGTGGATCTCTTGGTGAAGGCAGTCCTGGAGAGTCAGGAGCTTGCCAGGAAGCATCACATCCTGCCTTGAACACACGACGGGCATTCAGGAACTTTATTGTGCCTCCTCATCATCAAATCAAACCGAACTGTCAGTGTGCTTCTCTAGCAAGGACAGGGCCATGGTTGCAACTGGAAGAGTTCAAACAGGGCAGTCATATTTAAGCAGAGGTAGGTCTATGAAAACAAAAATGGTTTGCAAAATCACACCGAGATGTTATTTGGGGAGAGAAAAGGGAAACAAAAAAAAAGAGGGCAATGGCTAAACAGCCCTTTCAACACTCAGGGGAAAGCATTTTGATCCTTCCCTTTCTAAATACATTCTCCGGTTACATTTTGCATAGTGTAATTCTTAAAATAACAAAACAATTCTTGATGAGGCAACATCATCATCCACCCATTGTCATTTAGCTGATGGTGGAAAACCAGATCCATTTGTCTGGACCCCACAGGGCTGGTCAGCCAATCAAAGTAATTGCCTCATGGCATGGCACCTCCATTGCCATGCTTCCCCAACCAATCTGGGGTTTGCTCATGTCCAAGCCCTTTGAAAATAAATTGCTGGAGCCCTGAATGCAAAATGAAACTAAGCTGTATTCTATTGGTCACACAAGCAATAGCAAATGCAGGTAAACAGCCCACAACCATTCCTGTTTTGGTCAATATAGCATCTATTCTCCTTCCTACACACACAAAAATAGGTGGATTTTACAAACTGTTTTGATTCACCACCACAGTGGCACTTTTGTCTGGTGTGGGAGTTGGTGTCCTTTTCCTGCCCTGCACAGTCTGCTGCCTTACCGTCTGATCTCCTCCTGCTCCAGCCGCAGCTCCCGCACCACCTCTTCAAACTGCTGCTTCTCTGCTTCCAGCATCTGGTTCAGGCGCTCGAGTTCCTGGACCAAAAGAGAAGACAGGAATGTACTCTGCCTACACGGTTAGGCAAGGCTTCCCTGTTAACAGTGCCTGGGACTTTAAACCTGGCATTTAACCCGAGCTATGTAGAGCCACAAGGCGTCTGATCACACCATGCTTTTGTCCAGGAGCAATTAGAAGGGATTTGAAGTAAGTTAAGGATTTTCAGACATCCATAAGCCCCAGCCAGGTTACCAAGCACACGAAAATCCCAGACATGCTCTCTGCACAGGTCAGCTCTGATGCATATATACAGAAGGTCCCTGGGAATGCTGGACTCCACGTGTATGTACCATTTCCAGGCACCCACATGTTCAGGTACAGATAGTCCTGAAGGAGTGTGACAGCCCCAGAATTGCTGTGCCTGAAGTGTGATTTTTCTACTAGCTCTGCCTTGCTCTCCACCCCCACTGGGGCAGGAAAACACAAACTGTTCAGTTACAGCTTTGCACAGTTTAATCAGCCTGTCACTATCTCTGTGCTGATAAAACCATGTTTAAAGAGCACCAAATACAAGTTGTCTCAAGCAGTGAAACAGCCTCTAGTCTAGAGGCAGCAGTTGTACTGAGACCTACTGCAGATGGAGAAAACAGGGACAAAATACAGCAAGGGTCCTGCTCCCGGACAGGTCCCTTTGCAGCTATAGCTGCTAAGCACAACTCCTGTTGCAGGCCCAGGCTAGTCACAAAACAGCACTGACATTGAATAAATTAATATTAAGCGTCTCGCTCCATGGTGCAGATACATGGTTCAAGCTTCCTTCCCAACATACTTCTCTGGAGCCTTCAGGCTCTCAACAGGTCAGACTGCCACAGCTCAGTGAGCTCTACATTCAGTTCTTCACAGTACCAAACTCCTTCAGACTAACCTGGCCCCATCTGCTCTTTGTGGGCAATGGAGTTACTGTGCATGGCTTTTTAATAGCAGAAATTTGTTCCAGGATCTTCAGACAAGGGCATTTCCCTCCCCATGGCTGTGGGGAGGGAAATCCCTTTCACCAGAAAGGGATGTCTCCCTGTAAAGGCAGAAGTAGCTTAGCCCTAAAGAAGAGTCCAAGCTATCTTTGGATTTTAGCTCTCCAAAAATGTATGCAAGAAATATATAGGCCTGAGAAGCCAAGGTCAGCATTGCCATCTTTTCCTAAAGAGGGGCAATGGTCGTTTTGGATTAACTGGAATAGAACATGAGGCACTTTGCAAGGTTGTAACATGGTATTCTACATCCATGCAGACTTTTCTACTGTGTAACAGGACAATCCATTTGCACAGCTATCTTGCAATGACTTTATGATGGTGCTATAAAAATCAGTATAGTTTTGCTGGAAATGTGAGAATGAGCTACTCTTACTATATTAAGCAACCATAAGTTAGGAATAGTTTGGAAAACAATTCCCATCTCATCTCATGGTTAGGCTTCGTGAACGAAGATTTGGGAAGGGCTCTACCCACATTTGCTACAAACGCGCTGGTGACTAAAAAGGTGAATGCGGGATAGACAAGTCCAGCTGCAAAAGGCACAGCGGAAAGACTCCTTAGGTGGTATCGACAAGACACGTGTCTTGTTGGAAAACAATTGTAAACTTGATAAAGCAACCTCGTTTAGTGAAAGATGTCCCTGCCCGTGGCAGGGAGGCTGGAACTAGGTGATCTTTAAGGCCCCTTCCAACCCAAACCATTCTATGATTCTAAGATAAATTAAGGTATCATAGTCACCTCTTAAGGGGTGCTCTCTTGATTTTTCTCTCGTGCAATATTTATTATTCTCCCCATCTCTGGTGTGTCCAAAAAACAAACCATGTTGCTTTTTCTGCTCCTTGTTTCTCACAACAGTATCTCTACACTGGAACCATGTCAGGTCTGTTTACTTGCTTTCTAACTGTGGAGACAAGTCTTGATTGCCAGAGTCTTCTCTACCAAATAACAATTGTGTCATTCGATCTAGTGAATATGAACTTAATTTCATTTTCCTCTCTGGTCCTCCTGCAGATATAATCACAAGCACGCTGCATGGAAAATAACAGGGAAAGGGAACAAGGGTACACCTCCAAGACCCATCTCATGGCACAAGTCTTATTCCTCTCTTCATCCACGGGGTCCAGAGCTTGGCTGGAGACTCTTGGGGCTCCACAAGCCCCTCTCCCTGAACCCTGACATGCCTTCAAACCAACAACTCCCAAAATCCCAGTCCTGCCACATGGAATTTAAAGGAAATTGGCTTGGGATGAACACTCACCTCTTTTTGCTCCCTTTGCAGACATAGCTCTTCTGTTTCCTCCATTAGCTTGTCTGCAAGCACACAAACAAAGGCCAGAGAAAGCACAGAGAAAAGCATTTTATATCCTGGGGATATTTACAAACATGAAACACTGACTTTCTGAAGCATTCCCTATTCCTTTGTGTGCATCTGTCTGAGAGGCTCCAAAGTCTAAGATGGCACATAATGGGATGTTCTGTAACTTCCCTCCTGCCAAATAACTGAATAAACTAAACAACCACATTGCTGTGTACTCCTTCTAAGGTTTCCTCTCAATGCTCTTAAAGAACATTAATGAACTAACCTCCACTATCCTCTAGCTGAGTCAGAAAAATATTCTTATCTCTGTTTCACAGATGAGGAAACAAAGGCACAGAAAGGTTAAGTGGGTGCACAGGGTCACACACCAGGTACCAGCAGTCAGTTCTCCTGCAGCTCAGTGCCTCATCCCCACCTGCCTAGCACATCATCCTCTCCTTACTCCTTAGCCCTCTGGGCATCACTGCCAGCTCCCTATTGTCACCTTGGGATGTTCCAGCCAAGGCCAGAAATCAATCTCCTAACCTAGCCACAAAAGTTTTGCTATACAGAGAAGTTCCCCTCAACATCAGCTGCTCTTGTCTACTGAAGATACACATCCACTAGAGGCCTTGCTCTGCTCCTTACCCTGCAGCCTGCTGCTGTGCTATGCCCTAACCTCAAAGGCTCTCCCTCAGGCAGCTCTTGGTCACACTTACAGGAAGCCAGACAGAAATACACTCCTCACAGTTAAGCCTAAGGTTTAGCTCTCAGCTCTGCCACCAAGCTGCCATGTGAGCAGGGCAGATTCACTGTAGCACTTTTAGATTAAATTTTCCCCATATCAGGTGAGTGGGATGCTACTGATTTCCCTGGTACTGGAGACCTGATGAGATTACTACCGCTGGCAGGAGTACTACTGCTAGGAGGAACACAGATTTCACCTCCTGCCCACAGCAGGGCTCCCACTCCCAGAGAAATAGTGTTACATTACCAAAGCTCTGCTGACCACCACTGCTGCCTTTCCTTTCCACTCTTGACCTCTTTCTCCTGGGCAGGACCCAGCACAGATGCACTGTAATTACACAGAGGCTCTTCCACCTTCCCCCTTCTGCCCCTCTTAGGGGGCCCAAGCCCTGGACTTGATGGCCCTCTGTAAAGTCCATGTCTGAGAGTGAAACCTGGATCCTAACCAGGTGGGAGGAAGGTGGGATCCACTCAGTGTGGATTCAGGGAATTCCACCGAGCAGTGTTTGCTTCCTCCAGAGAAACTTGACCTCCTGCCAGGAACAGTGTCTGACCTCAAAGTTTTAACTAGAGGATGGACACAGATCATTGAAGGTAAGGCTAATGAAGCAGAAGCCTCAGTAGTTATATTGAAATAGACAGTTGCTGTCAAAAGAAAGTAACCAACTGTGACAATTGACCAGCTCTGAATGTTCCTGTCACGGACCAAAGAACCCAGTGAAATATATATTTTATATTCCAAATATCTCCTGTTTGCCACAGAATGTATATTCTTCTATTCCTCCATCACTTTGTCTTCCATCGTACTAAAGACCTCTTCAGTCCTTTAGGCTCTGTAGTCTGCTCTGGTGGTTGCAAAATAATGTTTTGACAAAGTTTTCCTGTTTCTAATCTTCCTCCTGTTCCTGTCCCTCCGGGTCCTCCTTTCAGCACTCCCCATTATCCCTTTGTCAGACATGGAGCCACTTCTCCCTCCCTGCCTCACATACAAGCCCATCCATCAACTTGCATGTGTGAATGGAGCTTAGATGGCCAGAATGAACATGCCTTGATACTTGAATTATTACCACTGTTGCATGTGAGATCACGCCTGATCATCGTGGATGCAAAAGTGCAAAAAGTTCTTCAAGATTCCTTCTGTACCTTGGTGATTAGGAGTAGATACTATGAGCCTCACTCAAGGCATCACTAACCTGAAGCACCCAAATTGCTGCCAGCTTGTTTAAAGCAGATGACTGTCCGGACAAGTCACTGGGCCCACACATGACCAGCAGCTCCCAGATCAGAAGGGCTCTTCGAATGCTCTAACATGGAGGGCATCTGGGTTAAAATGGCTACTCTCCCTTGGCTCTTGCTATGGTCAATGCAGGGAAGAGACAGCTGGACCTCCCAAGGCAGTCATAGCATCCAAGGTATTGCCATCCAGAATCTGGAAGGGGATTGGACTAGATAACCTACAGAAGTCTCTTTCCACCTAGATTATTCTATGTTCATCTGGACAAACTGTTCTCTCTGCACTGTCCATGGAGACAGCACTGACAAATTAGCCACTGCCATTAGACACCTCAAGCAAGCCCATGTAAATGCTCCCACTTTCAATATGAAGAGTGTGAGCAAACACAAAGATCAAATAGGGTAAGACCAAAAAACCCCCAGCTAGTTGAAGAAAACTCATGCATGAAAAGCCGTGATCAGCCTCAGAAGTATCAGTCCTGTGTGATTCAGGGAGACAAAGGTATTGGCTATTTGCCTGGTAAGCAGCTGAAACCAGCACATCCAAATATCTCAGGGGCAGCAAACATTTGTACAGACCAGCCACGAGACTGCAGCAGGTTGGCCAAAGCACATTCTTGTTTTCACACTCCAAACAGATGTCCAAATCCTACCTTAACCATTGCATGTTTTGACCCCCTTCAAACCTGAATTTCAGCTGCTGACTACTTAAAAGCTTCATCCAGTAACAGTCAAACCTGTAAAAACAGGTTTTGTACAGTAAAAACCTGTAGCTGCTTGGCTTGACCACACTGACAACTCCAGGAAAAGCAAAATGGCTATTTTGGGGTTTAAGGCTTTTGGAAGTAAGAGTTTCCTACCTAAATACTCCTGTTTCTCCTTGGCCAGCTGCAGTCCTTGGGCTTCCAGGCTCTCAATCATAGCTTCTCCCAGCTGGGCATTCTTCCATGTCCTAGGGAGAGCAGACACAAAGCAGGCAATGTAAAGGAGCTAAGGGTCCTACAGATTGAGACGGGGGTCTCAGCCTAGCAAGCCACCAAGTAATTCAAACATGCAGACTTTCATCATTTGGGACAGTGATTCTCTAAATTTTTCTCCACAAATGAATTGGAGAAATTTCCCTGACATTAAGTAATATTTTTTTCTTTTTTAAATACATGAACTGTATGTTAACACCTCACAACTATTCAAATGTTATTTTTCAGTGTTTTGGAGATTCCTACACTGATCTTAAGCTTAAGGACTCTCCAGACCAATTCAGCACATCCACAGCCTCCAACTGCAACAGGATGCATCTGGAACCCTTTGAATAGATCCTGACAGACTTTAGGACCAGATTTTAGCTTTTAACTCAAATAACTTCCCACTGCTAACAACATTGTCTTCTGCAACCTTTGCAGTATTTTGCTGTTAGAGTCACTCTTCCCCTTCAAACATTAACCATCTATTGAATTCTTCCCATAGCCTTCTATCTTCAGTCTTTCTGGTATCCACCATCCACCCTGGAACCAATCAATCCCTCCTCTGCTACTTATAAGCCACTAGGACTTGGTGTCTGGCCCTACACTGTGAGTTAAGCGCCTCTTCCTGTGAAAACAAAGAAGAACCAGAGATAAAAGCCAGACTAGATGCTGGCAAGTAGGGAATGTTAAAGGAAGCAGGCATATTCAAAGAGCATCTTGTGTTATTTTAGGACCATTGGCCAGAGGATCTCAAGGTCACTTAAACACTTTATAAAGCTAAGCTACAAGAAAGGCCTGTGGAGCAGATGCCCATTACTGACTGAGTTGATGGGCAGGATAGGCTTAAGCACAGATATTAAATACCATGGACAAGGACACACAAATCAAAACCAGAAGCAACAATGGAGCTTGCTGCTCAATTCTATTGGTGTTTCATTAGAAAAAAAATATCAATACACAAGAAATGCATAACATTAAAACATACATACAATTGATTCTAATCTATTTATATAGATGTACATACAGGAACAGCAGTTGCTGCCCAGAAATTCTGCCATCTTTGTTAAATCCTGAGGGAGCTTATTAATATTAAATATCTGTAAGCCTTCCTGTACCAAGCCTCTTTGTGAACCATTTGAAATTGTAGCTTTTTGGAAACCATTAGGTTGGCAACCTTTTAGATAACAATTTCAAGGCAACTTGTACTTCGTCTCTTACAAAAAATAGACAAATAAATTAAACACGCGCCACCCCAGGGACCAGGCAGCTCACAGCTCCAGCAGCCCAAGCACTGTCTTGTGCTCCTTGCAGATAGCTGTGCTTCTTTTCAGCTGATGAGGATCATTCTAAAGTGCAGAGGAAATTAGAACACTAATTAAAAAGGTGCTGTTTTGCCCACAGGTAGACATCTTCATCTTGAGGGAGAACAAGTGGGTGCAAATATGTTTTTTCACTAACCTTCTCTCATACAAGATGAATATGATCCCAGAGAAGCCAACAGCAAAAGATCTCAAGAGGGGAGTGGGGGGGACGACAGAGTTTATCATATGATTACATGGAGAGTTTCAAAACAGCTGTAGCCTTTAAGGTGTCTGTTTATTAGATTCATGTTTCCAGGGCCCTTTCCCTTCCCCAGCCTAACAAGATGTTTCCCTGTCTGTAACTCAAAGGTTACTAAGAAAAGAACTCCCAAAGCTGTATAGTTATCTACATGTGTTATGCATCTCAACCATTGTCTGTTCCGGTCCTTTTGCAGCACTGGGAACATCTCTCTAGTTTTGCCTGCATTTTACCTTTCTTGGGAGCAGCCACAAGCAATTTTTGGAGACACTTAGCACTTCATGGTTCACAGGATATATGTTCTATGTTATTTTTGCCCCCTCTGTTGCCCACAAAGTCTACTTTTAACGAATTCAGGGAATGCTCAGTGAAGAGAGCTGTGGACAGAGAGAGTGTTACGTGTGCCCCTCTCCCTAACTAGCAGAAGAAAAAGCCTCTTTGGGTGGGAAGAGAGCCTGGTGGTCTAGGAGTCAGGGCTTTGTGCATTTCCAAGAAGCTTTCCAGATCTGGCAAGTGTGGTAAGTCCAAGCCACAACATGTTAGAAGGGTGGAGAGACCATCGGTTCCCCTCTGCACTGAATAAGCCATTCCCCTATCAAACCATGATTCTTGGAAAGGAGTGAAGAGCTGAAGATATCACTGAGCAGACTATGATGGTAGAGGCAATAAGCAGTTGTGCAGGCACACTCCCCCTCCACCCAACCAAAGAGACAGCAGACAAAATTGACTCAAAGGAGAGAGGACATTTCCAGATTGGGTTAATTTTTTTCTCTTTCCCTTATTTCTGTATCTCACTCTATGGAATTCGTTTAAGAGGTTTTTTTGAGGATGTTTATGTGGGTTTTTTTCCTTTGGTTGGTTTTAAATAATAAGGGAGACTGCAGGATGACTACAACTAAGTGCTGCAGTGCCACCGGCAGTGCAATCTCAATCTAGGAACAACAGGGCACTCAAACAGGTTGTCTAGAATATTTCATCTGTATCCTTTCAGCTTTCCTGTTCATCGCAGATCAAGTTACTGGCCCATGCTGGCCTTTCTGACCGCTGCTTAGCTCCCAACATGACCCTGCTAGCATAAACCACATAATCTGTGCTTTTCCTGACGTGCAGGCTATTCTCAGCACAGGTGAGGCTGGCACTAGAGCTGCACTGCTCTCCTCTGATACAAGAACAGAAGCAGAGAGGGGAGGGAAGGGGGTGTCTTGGGTAGATTTTCAGCTAGGTGCAGGTAATCTGCTATATGATAGCAGCCACTGTCTAGCTCCTCTTTTAAACACTACTCCTGGAATACTGAAGCAAGGACTAAAGAAAAGGTTGACTCTGACATACACAGTCGTGCAGGGCTTGCTTGTGAGCACACCTCTGGAGCTGTGCTGCCATGCTCCTTCCCTCCCGTGCACACCTGAAAGATGAGTTTGGTACCAAATTATTGCCCTTGGCCTTGGCAATAATTTAGCTTAACTGTGGTGAAGGGAAATGCAGGCCTGTGCTAACTGAATAAAAAACTCCAGATTGCTCAAAGGCTAAATCTGTGCCTCTTCTTCCCTGCAGTGGTCAAGTCTGCTTGTGCTGAGTGGGTGACAGACTTCTGCCTTGGGTCTTGTGTCCCATGGGACTCCTGCTCCCATGAAACTTTAATGGACAGCTTTGTGTTGCAGTTCATACACTACTGTGGGGGTAACAGCTTGCCCCAGCACCCAAGCCAGGCACACTGCAGTAGCACAGAGCTTGGCTTGTGCTGATCCACCATAAAATTGGTTCCTCATTAATACAAATTAACATGTTGAGCTTCACAACATTGAAATGAGCTGAGATACTGCCTTTACCATGTACACACTGGTATTACAAACAGAACATCATCTGTCCCTATAGTGACAAGAGACCACATACACACACTGTAATGCAGCCAGGAAGGGCAGACCAAAGCGCTCATTGCTTTAAGCCTTGCAGGTGAGCAGTAGGCTCTGCTCTACTTGGGAAGTTTCTATACCTGGTTTGGGAAAGTCAAATACCTGTTTAAGTGTTATGTCTTCTGCACCAGCTGAGATTTAGAAGGAGCCTGCTCTGGTTTTGCAAGACAGCTGCTCCTTGCACTGCCAAGCTCCTGGGTGCTGAGGAATTGCAGAAATGGAGGCCAACAAACTGCAAATCTTTCTCCAGCATTCTCAGCAGACTGTGAGCTCAGTATTGTATGCATACAGCAGTCAAACCCTCTCACCCCTGTAGGTGGGCTGGAAATGCTTTGCTAACACCTCCTCTCCTGGGATTTAACCTGCCTCTGCATTTCAGAATTAAATGTCTTGAGAGGCCAAATCCTGCTGCTGGGTGGCCTGAGCACCCTGAGATCTGAGCAGAAGGGATGCACACTCTAAGGACACACAATTTCTCCGAGGTTGTTACTGACATCTCGGCATGACCAGTACTGTGCTGGTGAGGTCCTTGCCCCTAGCAGGATGTAGAGCCACATGGACAGCTGCTCACAAGCTTTGTGCCTTGCCTGTTCTGTTCGTACTTTACCCCAAATTCAAACAGGGAAGTTTTCTAACCCTCACCTTTGTCAAGCCCACAGACCTTGCTACCCACACGGAATGGACCAGAAGGGCTCCCATTCAGGCCCAGGTCCCATCTTTCAGAGGTAAGAGAGAGGGACAGCAGAGGGCACTCATTACCTCAGCATTTGACAGATGACAGCCTGGGGTTGGGAGCAAAGAGCCACACTGCACACCACACTGCCTACCAAGGTGGGAAGCTTTGTGTCAGCTTTAGAGCATTCCCATTTAGGGAAAGGATAGGTCCAAGAGACAAGTGAAGCTCTTACTAGTTTTGAGGAGCTTGTCTGACTTCCCATAGTCCTTCTAGTCAGGCTTCTTCCTCTTTATCCTTTACACATCTAGAGAACAGATCAAACTGAATAAGGAATAGAAAGAAGCTTACACTTTTCCAGACTCCTGTAGCATCTCCAGCCACTGAGCCTGCTCAAACTCTGATTCAGCTGCTAGAACAATGTTACCCTGGAAGAGGGGAGGGGAGGGGAGAAAAAACCCAGATTAGAGAGGCTGGTGCCTTATGCACCTCTGTGCACTCAGGGCATGAACTGAACACAGCACAGCTGTGGAGGGAGGAAAGCCCACCACAGTCTTCCACCTCCACAGGAAGCATCACATGGTAGCAAACATGACCCAGGTCTACCACACATTGGAAAGTGTGCATATGGCAAACAGTCATGGCAGGAATAAAATGATAGGGCAACATGAGCTCTAGGGCTCCTGAGTATCTGTCTACTGGTCTGCTAGTAGCATAAAACCTGGTGTCAGAAAGTGCAAGTTTTCTTGTTGGTTGTCAAAGCAGCAGCAGCAAAAACTTGAGGGGACTTGAGACGTTAAGCCACCCTCTCTCTCAGGATAGTCTGCCCAGAGAGGGTAGGCATACCTTGGTGGGGAGGGAAAAGACTGCCAATCTAGCTCTGCTCATCAGCATTAACATGTTTTGAGGTGTTTGGGGGTTTTTAGAAGAAAAGAAATCTACTTACATGGAAGTCTTCATGAGAGATTTTTATGGCATAAGGCATGTTGGCCTCTTCTTTGGGCTCCACGATGCAGCCTCCCAGGGGTATGACACCCTAGGGATAAACCAGAGCACTCCAATCAGTCAGTAAAATCAAGTATAACTAGTAACTAACCAGGAGCTGAACTTTCACCCTTGGTCACTTGTGGAGCCCTGCCCTTCCTTGGCTACACCAGAAGGGGCAATACACACAGTTTCTGAAAAGCAGAGGGACTCCCACCACCACCCAGTTGGAAACCCCCCAACTGGTATCTGAAAGGAGGTGAAGATCTCATCACAGAGAGAAGACTACTAGCTAGAACACGGAAGCAGGAACTCTTGTTATCAAGGAGGAGGTGATCTCCCAACAGGGACGAATTTTGCAGGTTCACAGTGTGGTATCATGAGAGAGGCTGTGCATCCATTGCAGTCACTACCAGTAGGTCAACACCCCACATGTGCTGTGTGGGGGCGGATGGGCAGCTGGCTGCTGCTAACCAGGATGTGTGAAATCAGCACCTGTGGAAGCATGTGTGCTTCATCAGCCTCCAGTGACTACAGAGGACAAAAGCAGACTCAGAGCCCAAGGCCCCTATGTGAGATCTCCAGGCAGGAGAGCTATGGAGGCCACTCCTAAGAACTGAAGGCATGTGGGTTATCAGATGCTAATGAGTGCAAGTACAGGTTAGGAATAAGCAGCAAACAAAGCTGTCAGCTTTTGTCAGTATTTTTACAGCCATAAGATTAGTTGTTTAGGAGATCATGAAAACAAGGGGATACATCTACTGTTAGGTAAAAAATACAGAAGTCATGTAACTGCTGAATCATTAAGTATCTTGAAAAGGTACTGACATGATTCTTTCTTTTTTGAGGCTTCCCTGGGTCTGGGTGAAGTCTGTGACTTACCTCTTCTTCACTTTCTGGGTCCATGGAGAAAGGGGAGGGGGGAGACAGAAAGAGAATAACCCCCTCCCTGTGCAAATGCTGCTCACCTTGGGGTGGATATTGAAGTATTTATTGCTTTCAAAACTCTTCTTCTCACTCTCAGCATAGTAAAGCAGAAAACTTTCCTTAATTATGAAGAACCTTTAAGACAGAGAAAGGAAATAAATTTTGCTAAAACAGAGGTTGTGGTTCACAGCATGAGAAAATCTCCACCTAACTAAAGCTACGTTCTGAGCAGAAGAGTTTACTACTTCCATCTCAGGTGAGGTGCCTCGCTTGTGCTTATAGTCAAGAACTAGTGCTTAACACCAAGCATCAAGTTTAAGTACTTTGTGCTTACAGTTTACCACCACAGCATGCACGCACCAGTGTTGAAGGCAAACCACAGCACCATTTACTCACAGCACTCTCTGTCCAAGACAAGACCAAAGATTTGTGGCACCTCTAGCTGTTTGCGCTCTATCTAGCCCATGTAGGTTGGATTCAACCTATTGGAAGAGAGCTGCTCTTTTTTTTAAGGGTCTCACACATGGTCTAAGACCAACTAAATGATTATTTTTGCAATCTGTCCCCTGCCACCCTCTTTCCTCCCATCTTGTAATAAGACAGAAGGGAAGTGTTTTCACTCTAACACTGAGTCATATGGCAGGGAGAGTCACATGCTAGCATCTGCAAGTGACTCTTGAGGCAAAAAATTGGCCCCCAGAGCACTCAGGAGCAGAAATAAATTTTAGAGATATTTCTAAGCAGAGCTCCTGGCAAAGTCTTCTGTCATTGACCTTCATAACTACAAAGGAAATTGAATATTTTTTTCTCATATGTGTAATGTTAAATTATGCCTTGTTCTGCTCAATTAGCCGATACGCCTTGCTCTGCTCAGTTAGCCTTAGGTATGCTCTGATGATCACTGTA
This sequence comes from Lepidothrix coronata, assembly GCF_001604755.1. NCBI lineage: Eukaryota > Metazoa > Chordata > Aves > Passeriformes > Pipridae > Lepidothrix > Lepidothrix coronata. The sequence goes on from NW_016690362.1 coordinate 1,369,911, forward strand.
TAGTAGCCACAAAATATCACAATTTCTGTAAACCGAGCCTCTAATTTACTGGAGCATGCCCTCAAAATTATGATTAAAGGAGTTCCACTTTTAACTTCTTTGGATTTTCAAAATGCCCCTGGGAGAGTCCCTCCTCTCTTCAAAAATCGAGGTTGCATTTACTCTGCAGGCAGTGGTACAGGTGAGAGATATATGACTTAGTTTCAATTTGGTCTAAATCTCTGCAGCACTCAAAAATTCTGAAGAGCAGCTGAATAAAAATTGGGGACAAGTTTAGTAGGGAGGTTTCAAAAGAGTAAATGACAAAGAAAATATGTTGCACTGTTCTGTACATATTTTCTGACATGAGAAACAGGGAACTGGAAAGAAAGTGAAAGGCAGCAAGTTGAAAATTATTAAAGAATGCCTTTTTACACTGCACAAAACACTGCTGTGTAAATCACTTTCATTTGGTCCCAAGGACAAGAGATCATGAAGAAACTGGAAAGGATAAGGCATTTCTTTGAATAAAAAGAACATTCTCAGAAAACCCTCCAGCTTCTGGGAGGGATCAGAAGGAGACTTCTACAGGTAGTGCTGTCCAGTTCTGCAGCCTGAGCATTCCTGCACCTTTCCCTGAAGCCACCATCAGTGATGGGCTACAGGCTCAGGGGATTGATCCACAAGGACAGTTCTAATGCCTTCACATGTCCATCCCGTCGCAGTCTTCTCCCGAAGTGGATGGGCTGTCAGATGTAGCCAAGCACTGCCTCCAGTACAGATAAGCACAGCAATTCAGTTTAGCAGTTTAGCTCCTAAAGCTAAAGAAAGAAGTCAAAGCTGGCAGATAATATTATAATAATAAAATTATAATATATAATTATAATAATAAAATTATGTATATAATTATTAACAATAATTATTATAATTATACTTGGGCAAAAGCTTTACCACTTCCATCAGCTTCTATCTCTTGCTTTTCTGCTGTGGGTTTGGTAACACAGATGAAATTGCCAAATGCCATGGAAATATGTGTGCATGGGGCTCTCAGAGCAACCGAAAAACTCAGAACAAAGCTAAACTTCTGAATGACTGTAGCAAACTCAAGCTCTGGACCTACTTTGACAGTCATTGAACATATTTACATCCAGAAATCTTCAGAACATACAAACACCAGCAGCAGTTATTGTGTCCCAAATTTTTTCTTCTCCTTGCCCGCTCATCTATATCTCTTCGTGTTGGCATCAGAGGCAGGGAGAAGCAGCCAGCTTGCTTCCTCAGCAGGACACTGTCTCCTCATTTGATACTCTGGGAACATCATGGTTGACTGCCCAACCTCACCTCTTGTTCCTGACCACAGCCTGGCAAAACTGCTCTAAGCAGAACAGCACAACTCAGTGCAAAAATCGCTCTTCTGCATTGAGCTTATTTAGTTGGTAGAGGACTGAAAAGCTGCTCATTCACAGTGCAGCTGTCCGGCAGGTGATCTGAGTAGGAGAAATTACTATTCACCTTTCACCTGGGTGACCATCTCCCTTCCAGCCCGAACTCGTGCATGTTCCAGTGCAACTCCCAGAGAAGCTGCATCTAATATTCCCTCAGTTGGGAAAGCCAGGTGTGACCCTACCTGTGGTGGCTGTCCATACAACTTTGAGATATCAGCCCATTTAGCAGATGCATTAGGCACATCTCTGGGGACACATTACTGATAGAGTGGAGTCATCAAGGTCTCACCTCTGTGTGAAACAAGGACTGGGATTTTCACATATATCTGCACTAATGGCAAAGGCAGCCATGACCTCTGCAGCAGGCTCAGAGCTGACCCTGGCCAAGGCAGATATCAGAGAAACCTCCACAGAGCACACAAGGCTTGTTTCTGGTTCCTCCTGTCCATGTCACTTCTGTGAACAGCAGCCTTCCTGATTCATTTTTCCTCCCACCTCTGATCATTAACTCTATAAAAAAGTTTTCTTATGTGTAGCTCCATCTTCATGTTATGTCTCTAATGCTTAGTTCAAGGAGAATTTGATTTTTTAGAGGGAAATGTTACCTTATCTGCACAATAAATACAGAAATAACATCTTAAAAAAACAATCCTGCCTGGCCAGTGCTCCTGTGCTTGGGCCAGCGAGTTAATCAGCTACTGTATGCAGAAATATGAACCTAAGGAATAAAAGTCAACACCACACATGAAATGGAGAAAGTCTATTCATCATTTTCAACACTCTTTTCAGTCTGAATAACCTCAAGAAATAGTTGCAAGACAGGTAAACATACTGATCTTTAACTCCATGATTTTTAATCTAAATTTTAACCCCCAGTTAAAGCGAGGCTTTAGTTTGATACATACTTTTTGTTGCTCAGTGCTGCTAATCCTCATAATATAGATTATGCTCCAGTGGAAACCAAAATCAAAACAAAAACAAGAACAAAACATAGCACAAATCTCTGAGAATTGATATGTCTCTCACAGATTAATGAACTTTTAGATCCCTGACCTCACAGATGGGGAAATTTGGAATGAAAACGTACAAAATAAGGGTTTAAAAAGTAATAAGAACAAAATCCCAGTGCAAGTAATAAAGGTAAACATTGAAAATCTGGTTAGCTTCTGGACATAATGTATTTATGTTCAGATCACATTCTCTCATCTATATATCCTTACCTGGAAGGCAACACCTAAGCAACCAAGTTCATCACTTTAACTGACCTTCAGGACAAAGTCTCCAAACAACAATACAGGGATAGTTGATGCAGCACAGTGAAAATAGGGATGAAGTAAAGAATCAGGGGAGAGAGTTATAAGACTCAAGAGCAAGCTGAAGACTAAAGCAGCAGCTAGGTGAGCAAGAGCAGAAAGAGGAAAGATGGCCAAGGGAGAATGGGAAGAAACACCCAGTTAGGACTGTGACTGGGAGGATAGAGACACTGAACAGATATCTAAAGTAGGCACAGATATGGCAGCATGAGAACATAAGAAAAGGGAGTGCTGGAAAGGCAGGGGAAGATTTTGAATACAAACAAGAAACCAAGATAAATAAGTGATTTAAAAACAGAGCAGAGTTCAAAAAGCCCAGAGAGCAGCAGTGAAGGTAAGAGTGGTGAGATGGCCTGGGACAGCCACCCACGCTCCACAGGCAGCACAAGTAATACAATAGCCATTCACATGAGGTCAACTGCTTTGAGGCACCCATCCCTGCTGCTGGGTCCTGTACTAAGAAACCACTGAAACCGCAGTGTAATTAAACTGGAGTAGCAGAGGAACAGTAACAATCTGCATAACTTTGAGGTAAAGCCAGAGCCATGATCCGGCCAGGATTAGAAAAAACAGCTCTATACTGGACAAGTAGAGATACCTGATCTCTGAGAATACAGTGCTTTCTTTGCATCACAGAGGGCTAATGAGATTAATTAGCTAATATTTGTAAAAGTTTTTGATGTGACAACAGCCCGCATGAAGTATTTACAGTATAAAACTGCAGCAGTCTCCTTGGTCCTTCATTCCAATGGTGTTTTTCTGGGCACTAGTCCAGGAGCACAGGCAGTGAATCCCAGTTGCTAGATCAGCTCAGTTCCGTATCCCTAGGGACAGCTCAGGAAACCGACGGGCAAATGTTCTTTATTAGCATATCAGCTCAGAGGTCGCAGTGCCCGTCCCTCACTCTTCCTCTCTCCTGGGAGCTTTACGCTTGCTTTCCTGCCTCCTGCCCTGGCGCCCGGCAGCAGGAGCAACGCCCAGCCAGACAGGGAGCGGGAAGAGCTGTATGCTTCCCGACAGCAAGCAGCCAAGTGGGAAGTTTACAAGGACGAGAGGGAACCACATGGTGTGCTGGACTCGCAGCCGCACTGTCTCGGCAGCTCCTGCTGCCCCTGTGCTGCATACACACACTTCTCGGTGGCTGTGTGTTTTTCAGGGCTTTTTTTTTTTGAGCAGAAAGCAGTCCTAAACAATTATCCTTTCCATCTGCTCCGTGACCACATGCAATGACTGTTAGTAGTCACTGTGGAAAATAAGATTACATGCAATGCCACAGCCAGGACCGGTTCAAGAGAAGATGAAATCTCTCTATTAACTGTGCTATGTTTCCCTCCTTCCAGCAGCAACCTGTCATCCCTGATGGATTTACTCAGAAATATAGGAATATTTGTGGTTTGTTCTCTCCTGTTTTCAATTTCTCACGTTCCACCTTGCTTTTCTGATTGATCACAGAGCAGATGCCCCCTCCTGGAACTGTCTCACTGAGCCTCCAAGTCTCCCACCTACATAGTGACAGACAGTTTAGAGCCTGACATTCTGTATGGGACTGGGATTATTCATAGCAGAGAAGAATGTGCCACTTCCTTCCCGGAAAGCTACAGTACCCTATTCATATCACATCCAGGGCAGGTACACACATTGTGCATTTCACTGCAGTTTCCACAACAGGCTGATGCCATTACCAGTTTTGTAATTACAACTTTTGCAGTAGGAGAAAATAAATTGCTTGCTATTTGTTGAAAGGAAGAATGGGGTGCGAAGAATTGGTTGGAAGAGGACCATACGTCAAGGGCTGAGAATATTATTTGCCAAAGCCATTCCAGCAAGAAGCCAAGCTTAGACTGGTCAAAAACATCAGTAAACTCAGAAGATAGTTGCTTTTCTGTTGAAAGGATATTATTTTACAGGGAAAGAAAATTCACATTAGGGATAGCGTTTCTTATCTTGGAGAGATAGGTACTATGATAGTGGTAATGGCATCTCAAAATCGAGCTCTGGAAGGCAGCATGCTCAGATGTCAGCCCTGGCAGATAAACACAGCCACACCGACCCAGTGTCAGAAGCACCCAGCCTGCTCTAGGATAGTACCTGGTGTGACAGGCATGCAAATACTTAGGCTTCAGAACAGACCATTGTGTGAGCAAAGGAAAGGACAGAAGGTGCTCCAGACAGCTGCCTCATGTCAAGTTTTGCTGTCCTCACAGGTGCCATTTGACTGAAACAAGACTCTGCTATACCTCCCTTTTCCCAGCATAACCTCTACTGCTGCAAAATTCCCAGCCTTGGGATTTCAGTCACCAAAGCACTGGACACCATGCCTGGACTTTTTTACCTTGATCCATAATCTAGTCAGACTCCATCTTTCCCTTGAACACATGACTTTCTTCTCAGTGTCCCCAGAAGCACTGTTGCTACAGCCAAATAAATGGGATCAAGCCAGTAAATTTTATGCATCTCCCAAAAGCCATGTAAACCTGTCTTCATGGCTTATGGCCTGATGAGATCAATCCTCCCCTTATAAGCTGGTATATCTCCCGTATCTTGGAAAGATTTTCCTTGGGACCAAGACTGTTGTCCAGTCCAAGATGTCAGGGTAAAATCTACATTGCTCAGAGATCAGATCCTCAACTACATCGAGCAAAAGTCAAATTTTTTTTCTTTATTTAACTGGAGTGGGAAACATTTCTTCTTCATTCAATAAAAAAAAAAAAGCCTTTGACCAGCTACGTGTTGCTGGGAATGGGGGGATAAGTAGGGGGAATGGTGAATTGCTCCTTATCCCCACATAATGGGGATAACTTATAATGACTTATAATAACATCCAAGGGTACTTTATTTAAAAGCAAGTCTCTCTCACGATAAAAAAACATCCAAACATATTGTTCCTACTGTCCCAGTCTTTTAACTCCAGAACCCACTTCCTTCCAAACCCTACAGATTCCCTGTGCTCACCTCTCACTGACCTGTGTCTGGTCCCCCAGGACCTCTGCTGCTGTGCTTGCAACTTATCTTCCATATCATGCCTGCCCCACATCACCTCCCCATCTCTTCCCACTTGCTAGCACTAAAATATTTACCACTTGCCAAAGATGGGGGTGACTTCTAGGAATAGAGCGGCACTAAATAAATAATGACAGAGAGAGCAGAAATGGGCCATTTGCCTGTAAGGAAGTTTTATTAGGAAGAAAGCCTTTTAAGAATGTCTCCTCCATGGCAAATTATGTTCCCCTCCCTTATTCTGTCCACTTCTTTTCCGTAACACAGTCACTTTAGTTTCCAGACATAATTCATTTAAATATCAATATTTGGGAACCGAGTAGGAGCATCAGCACAAATTCATTCCTGGATGAAAATAGGCCACTGGGGGGAGGAAGGGAAGGGAAGGGAATAAAACCTGCACACAGGTCAAAGATGGCTATAAACATAAAACTGCTTCCCAAGGAACGTTTAACTATTTTTCAGGCTATGCCATCTTCACAGGTTTAGATTGGACAGGACTGTGGTTACTACACAGAGCAAAACTGGGAAAGCTGGCTTTAGAAATGGATTGTCTGTGTCCAAACTGCACACTGCAGCAAAGAGTAAGTACTTAACCACAAAAGGTAAGTACCAGAGATTCAGTGATTCACATAGAGAAATACACCAACTCTAAACTTAAAACTGACTCATCACTTCAGTATTATAGAACATAATTCTATCCTTGGTAAAAAGTTATAGCAAATGCTTTCCAGCTCCAAACTTCTGGGCTGCTGGCAGACAACACACAGCAGCTTACAACTCTCTAACACCATATGGAAGAGACTTCAGTGCCACTTTCTTCCCAGGGAAGAGTCTTCATGTGCTGTTCCAAGTATGCCATCACTATAAGGCAGCATAGCCGTTCTGATGCTGGTCCACAAACCCCTGCAGACCATACACATGCACATACAGACTCACATGCACAGTCAGTTCAGCCTAGCCATCTCACACCCAAAGACTCAAAGCTTTAATGAGTGCTAAAGAACAAAGTCAAGCAGTTTAGGGGCAAAATATATGAGCTGACTCTTCCTCTTTTGTGCAACTATCATAAGGTAATTATCCAGAGGAGGCAGCTAGTCCCTATTCCCTGAAGCGCCCATAGCACAAGGTCTGGACAGATAAAGAAGGGAGAACAATGGGGTACCACGTGTGTAAAGCCGACGCAGAACAGGAGGGAAGCTATGCCCACAGTTTTAGCCCTAGCCTCTGCCTGGCTAGCCACACTCAGGCTCTAACTTATCCCACAACCCTTAGGCTTTGTATTTTACCCAAGCATCCCTCAGCAACTGTGGCTTACCTCCTGGACCATTTGGCTGACTGCCTCCCAAAGGGTCTCTTCCAGAGCACGCCATACAGCTGCACTTTGGTGCTGATGTCCAGAGCATCTGAATCTGCCTGTTCCATGGACGGAGAAGGGGATACCGAACTGGATTTTGAAGAGAACATTATAGATGAATCTGCTTCTAACTCTCCCCTTCTGTGTGGCAGCTCAGGGAATCCGATTAAATGCAATGAACCAGAAGGACGTAACCAGCCCAGCAGACAGAGAGACTGGGCTTTGGTTTGAATCAATAACTTGACTGCTCAGCACTCAGTCAGTAATTCTCTCCCTGATGCACAGACGATGAGAGTTTCCTCATCGCGTATTACTTCTTGATGCATTACAAACAGCACACATCCCAGCCCAAGGGAAAAAATGAGTGAAGAGAGTCAGACATCAGAAACACAGAGAGGCAGAAAGAGCTCATCAGAGAGAAAGCTCTCAGCAATAACATAAGCCAAAATACCTCTGCACCAGAGCCAGCTTGGAAGGTTATTTCACTTGACATTGCAGCACTTCATGCAGAAATTAGGGCAAGATTGGATGTTTTACTTTCAGGCATCTCTGACACATATTCCCAAAATCTTGCACTTGGAGACAGGTTCTTCTCATTTGTCCTGAGGAAAATGGGGGCAGAGTGAGTGGGAGTCAGCAAGTTCAATCAGATTCCCTCTGTCATCAGGGCAGGGGAGGGAGGCTTTGCTGTGCCAGCCTGGCACTGCCCACCTGGGGAGAGTTCACGTGGCTGCTGGGTTTGGACTGGGCAGTGTCCATGCTGCATGCCTTGCTCAGCCTTAAAGGGCCACTGCTGATCAAAGTTAGAACACAAAATTCTGCGTGCCTCCATGCCTTGCTGCATCTTGGAGATGTGGCAAGCACAGTCTCTGCTCTGCATTTTAGGTACCAGCTCCTTCTTGGCCACAACACAGACACAGAGAAATATGTCCCACAGTTCGGGTGAGTCTACTTTCATCTCCTGTTTAGCATTCCCACAATAAGCTTTTTAATCTGGGTCCCTAGTCCTTGTTCCTCCCTTGAAACCCTTCCTCCTTGCATAGATACAAAGTCCTGCAAAAGAACCCCTGTATTTTGTAATGCCCACAGGAAAGCACATTAGCATCATATTGTTCCTTCCTGTGTCCTGCCTCCCCTCCAGGATTAGAATTTGTGGAAGAATCGTGCCTGCTAAAGCATCTGGGTTTTTGGTGCATTATATAACCAATACAGACACATACATGCTGAGGCATCTGCTCCTGTTTTAACCTGTGCCATCCTCCATCTATTGATTTTGAAGCTGTAATTGCTGGATGTCAGCCCTTCCCAATGCAGTTATTCAGAAGTGACACAGTGCAGACATATGGTCCTTTCTCATCCCCAGGGATCAGGAACTTGGGACACACTGTAGGCTAGATCACATCACCAGACACAGGTTCACTTAACTTTATATGGTCAGAGGCACTTGCAAGGCATCCTAAAGAGAGGAAATGCAGACAGCCTGCCTCAAGCTCACAGACTGCATTTGGTATCAGAGAAATTAAGAGATGCAGGTCCCTGATAAAAGTCACTATTGATCACTAGATGAAAGAGTCAGCAAACTCAGTGCTTTGTTACTTTCTCTCACCCTGGCTTTGACTGACTTTTTGGTCCCAGACAGGACATGTCCCGAGCAGCAGCAAAGCCCATCTCTGAGCGACACTAAGGCAGAGGGTGGAAAAGAGGGGAGAGCAGCAGATACTGCCTCTGTCCCACCTCAGTTCCAACTCTTGAATAAAACACTGCATTGCAGAAGAGAAGCATTAATGCTGTAGACACCATTCCACACACTGCACCAAGAAGGAAATACTACTCATAAACAGGAGAGGGAAAAGTTTCCCTGGAATTATGTTGTGCAAAGAGTAAAAAGGATTCTGGGCTCAATGGCATCACTTTACAAGAGTGCAGTGAAAAGCCAGAGTTCCCACGTAAGGATGATCCAGCCCCCCTGCCATTGTACTGCACCAGTGATGCAAAGATTTGACAGCGGTGACCTACAGTGAGGAAAAGCAGATTTTCATCCTTTGCTTCTTTACTTGTTTTTACTTTACACAGACTAATAAAGAGGTTTCTAGATTTGAACATCAAAAAACTGAGATAAATTTCCTCTGGGTGAAAAGGGAAGGGGCTCACTACTCAGCAAGGGACTGAGTAGTTATAGCAAGTTCTTTAAAGTCAGCAGTCTGAGGGAGGGAAAGTGCAACTTGCTTTTGTCAGGTGACCAAGAGTTAAACACAGGTAGAAGCAGCAATGCTAAGGCAGAAGATAGTGGCAAGGTGAATTTTGTAACTACTGGTGTCTGGACACAGTAATTTGTAGTAACAGTTGTTCCGTTAACATTTCCTTTATGTCTGTACTAATCTAATGAAGCTGGGGGCCTGTCTAAAGGAAAGAGTAGAGAGCAACAGAACAGGTCTAAGCAACCTGCCTCACAAACAGGAGTAATGTCCTAAGGGCCAGCTTAAAGGTTCTTCAGTGCTACTTCTGACAGATACAAAACCTGCTTCTTCTAGCCATAAATTCTGGGATCAAGAAAACAGTGTCATAAAACCCAGATGGTCACAGGTATAGCTAACCCACAGTATGACAGGAGACTAAAAGGACTTCACTTGTTTAAATGAGAGCAAAATTTGACTGCTGTCTAGTTTTAGGCATTATTTCCCCTCTTAATGTATTGGTAAAGGTTGACGCTTGCAAGAAAACAAATTGGCCTAAATTGGTCATGAAAAAAACAAGAAAGGAATTAACAATTGCTGGAAGAGGATTGTGGAATTGCCATGCAACAAGAGCAGTTGAGGCAGAAAGCCATTACTTGGTGGGGTCCACTATATTCACAGCAACCTGGGGTAGCCATACCTTCCAGGGATACAGACTAGGCTCATGTACCTTCTCTGAAACCTTTTTGTTTCAGAATAATAATTTAAAGATTTTAGATGGCTGTTTCACTCTTGATGGCTCATAGGGGAAAGAAACACAGCTGTATATCTTGGAAAGAAAGCACTGGAGCTTTAATTAGAAGGCCTTTCTGTGGAATGACAGGTTGCACTGGTATAGGAATTATTTTGCTAACATGTTGTCTCTATTTTCCCTAAACATCAAGCCAATAAAATTTTGCTAAAAATAAAACCTTTGAAGCAGACACCAGTGCAAGTTCTACAGAAGTAACACTTCTTCACAGAATCACAAAGTATTCTGAGTTGGAAGGGACCTACAAGGATCATCAAGTCCAAATCTTAGCCCTGCACAGGACATCCTCAAGAATCACACCATGTGCCTTCACCACCCTCCAGCTGGAAGATGCTCCCTTTCAGTTTAAGGATACATATACTGGCTAACTGCAGCTGCTGAGGAGGCTTGTATTTTTTTTTTTTAAGTGAAAAGTTATACCTTCATGTTCTGGGCAGCCTTACAATAGTACATTGTGCAGAAAAGAACAAACTATTTATTGGGCTGGGGCTAGTAAGTTAAGATTTGGATCAGAGCTGCTGTGGAGTTGGAAAGATTCAGATCTTGCCTTCCAGTATGGATTCCTTTTTCTCTTACAGCTTCTGATAGGTTCCGTAATCATTTTCAATCCAGAGAACCATCAGAAGTTATGGAAGGTATTAGCAAGTACCTGGAACAATGTAGAGAAATAAAGTCCAGCTCAGGTTTTATTTATGATACAGCATTCTTGCAAAGACAAAATGCCACATGTATTCCTCAAAGTGATGCTCCAGCTTCCCAGACGCACAGCTGTGTGCAGAGGCTATTTTTAACAGAAAAAAAGAAACCACCATCAATCCACCTCTAGTCTGATACACTGACAGAGCATGTTTCTTTTGCACATGATTGAATTTTCAGTGTCAGATGGGAAGCCAGAGCTGTCCTGTAGAGCTCAAAGAAAAGAGTTACTTACTCAGCAAACAAGCAATTAAGTCAAGTGCCTCTGTAGATTTGCAGCCTCATCTGACATCACCCATACAGATGTATAATCCCATTTGACATCATCCCTTGGTTAGAACTACTTGGTCTTAGTCACCTGTTCCAGCCAAAGACCTCCACTGGTCCCAGCCCTTCAGACCCACTCAGATCCATGTTGGATAGCCCAGGCGTTATATTAATCCAACTATTAGGTGTGGATATAGCACTACTTCAGGAATCTTACAGGAAGACAGAAAGTAAGACATCAGTTTTACTGAAGCAAAGAAATTTGATAGCAAGCAGCCACACACATAGCCTGGCTTTTGAGGGGGGGGCTTTCTCAGGAACTGACACCACAGTCAAAGACCATTTCTCTTAGCATGTAAAGGAGTTAATTTCTTTTTTTTTTTTTTAAATTCTACTAAGAGATCTCTTCTGGAAGAAAGCTCATTTATTCTGGTCCTTTGAGTTTTTTTAATAAAGATTTCTGCTAAATAGTTATTTTTCAGGGCTTCAGAATACATTACAGTGGTCAGCTACATTGAAAGCTTTCTCCAGAAGATAGTACAGAGCCTTCTGCAAGACACCAGTTTTGCCCCCATCAAGTCTAAACACCAAAGTGATCACACAGCTGACAGAAAATGCTTAGAGCTGCAACAGTTAAACAGGCTGTTTCTAACAAGCAGCTTGTTCAACACCAGTGAATAAATACAGCTCTACTTGTTTTCTTTTTTTTCCTGCAGATGATGAACCCACCGGCACACACTCCCTTCCCTTCCTCCCTGGGGAGGGGCAGTGCTGCACACCCACAAGTTGCACTGCTCCAGCATCCCCAGCCGGCCACATCCCAGTCCCATTCCTGAGGCTGTGGGGGAGCACAGTGGCCACGGGAATGCCCCTTCTCCTGAGAGGGCAGCTGAACCTTCATACACAGGGACAGGAAAGAACAAACCTTTCCCCAAGAAAGTTTCTTAAGAGTTTAGAGCTGGTTACTTTGCTGTTTGGTACACAGCAATATCTATTTACCTTTCCAAGAGCATTTAATTTTACCTACATCTTAACTGCTTGTGATGAACACTACGCAACTCAATCCCAAATGTGACAGCAGCAACAGTAGACAGTTACCAAGAACATGGTTTGACCAGGTGAAACAGCTGAGCAGAGATGGCTTAGCCAGCTGTAGTGGGTTGACCCTGGCTGAATGCCAGGTACCCACTAAAGCTACTCTCTCCCCCACCTCTGCAACTGGATAGAGGAGAGAAAACTACAGCAAAGGATTCATGAGTTGAGATAAGGGAGAGGTCACTTACTGCTCACCATCATGGGCAAAACAGACTCAAAGTGGGGATTTTAAATTTATTACTAACAAGGACAAGATATACTTCTTGCCTCCTTCCTGTCCACATTATCAAGGGGTTATCTAACTACAAAGGCACAAAAATCTACTGGTGCCATCTATCACAGCAGCAGACCATGAGAGCTCTACTGTAAACCCTGCTGTGTTGAGGAGAATCATCAGCCAGATGAAGGATAAACTGCCTGGCAATGAAAGATATCAAAGACATTGCTCTCCGCAAAAGACAGCAGGTGAAGAGGGTCATCTCCTCCTTCCCCCATCTCCTTTTATTCTCCTGTGAGCCATGCTACCACACAGCCTTTGTAGATCAGGCTTCTTTCATACTGCTGAAGTTCAGGTTGCAGGAATGAGCATAGCAAAACTCCTGGGCACACCCACTGCCTAGTCCTCCATGTGCACCCAATCACCTTCACGAGAAGCATCTGAAGAGGTATCAAGAGTACAAAGTTTTGTTCAAGGTCATAAAGAAAGAGCAGAGCATGGGAAATGCATTGCAGCCCTAAACCAACTCATTCTACTGATAGCATCATACTCTGGAGGCAAGAAAAGCTTGACTAAGAGGTGTTACAGTAAGAGTCATTCCGAGTAGTAGTAAGGCTTGTAAGCAGGGTTTTTAGCAGCCCTCTTCAACCCAGTATAGCCATAAGTATCTCATTTAAAGTGTTTCTTCAGATAGCAGAAGCCCATTAACCCCCCCAGACTTCAACATAGCTATAATCATATATCAAAGTAATTACCACTTCAGATACCGGTTGGCCATAGAGATACAGAACAAGCATTTTTTCCTTTAAGATTTCACTCTGCTTTTAGATTTTCTAAATACTATATCCTTTTGGTGTCAGTCAGTAGGATACAGCTTAATTTTAATCAGCTCTAAAAGTTTTTATGAATGAGGCATTTTTCTTTATCCACCTCCCCCCCATCCACCATAAGGGTTTATTAATCTCTAGACAACTCAGACAAGAGGGAGAAGTGCTGTGATAAGGAGGGTGGAATGTCATGCAATTCTGCCAGCAGGGATACTCGGATAAGGCTTGCACATATCAGTAGAAGAAAGACTTAATTTGTAAGCTGGAACAATAAATGACAGCTCATCTTCTTGCTGCTGTGCTCATTCTAATGAGTCTCTCATAAAAATGCTCATGTACATTTTTTTTTCCTTAACAAATAAAGGAACACTACAGCAATCATCAGGAAGTCTGCACCACCACAGCTCCTCAGTACTTTAGTTTGTAGTGGTAAGACTTGTTACATTAATGGACAAAAAAACACTTCCTCACATCTCCAAAAGGATTTACCACAGACTACGGTGGTTAAAATTCGTTACCATGACATTTACTAAATACACTAAAAGAATGCTAATATACTGTATAATATTTCACCATTAAAACTGAATTTTATTTGCCAAAAAAACCCAAGAGCTTATCTGGGGAAAAATAATGGCTTCCCATCCTCACCGCCTTACATCTGCCTGTACTAGCTACAACAGCACCACTGTCATTTGCTTCTCCTACTGACTTTAATCATATTCTCTTGTGCTTAAGCCAGTATAAAGAGATTACACTCCTTCTTAATGACACAAGTCCTATGAACTACCAGAAAAATCAAAAGTAAGCAACTGTCTGAGAGGATTGCTTATTGCTGGAGTGAAAGACCTAGAACACTGTGTGACAGAATCTTAGGTAAGTCTGTAGATAGCAAGTCCAGGAGAAAAACATAGATTCTTTTTTTTAATTAATTGCTTACGAATCATCTCAACCAAGGGTATTTCTTAAATGGATGCGTGACGTTTGCAATGTATACATCACTCATCCTATAACCTTCCCCTTCCTCTTTTCTGAAAATGCAGGTCTAAAACCCAATCCTGCTTACAGGGCAGCTGGAAATTACGGAGAACAGTATCTATAAACTGTGTCAACTCAACAGCTGCAAGAGACAACTCATCAATGTATACAAATACTTGAGAGGAGGGTGCAAAGAGGATGGAGCCAGGCTGTTTTCTGTGATGCCCAGTTACAGGAAAAGAGGCAACCAGCACACGCCAAAACACAGGAGAGTCCTCCTGAAAGGTTTTTTACTGCGAGCATTACTGAGCACTGGCACAGGCTGCCCAGGGAGGTTGTGGAGTCTCCCTCCTTGGGGATACCCAAAAGCCATCTGGACATAGCCCTGAGTAACTGGCTCCAGGTGGCCCTGCTTGAGCAGAGGTGTTATTGGACCAGATGACCTCTGGAGGTCCCTTCCAGGCTCAACCACTCTGCAATCAGTGCTCTAGACCATATTCAATTAGTGCCTCCCCACAATATGCTAAGGAACTTGACACACTGCCAAGTACCATTGCCATGGCAGGGAGGTGAAGACCAACCTCTTCCTAAGCTGCTCAAGGGGTTGTCTCACTCTCTAGAATTGCTTTAAACCATTATCACTTCCTGCATTGCTCCAGTTGATAGTTTTATCATGCAAGGTCAAGTGACAAAATTTCAGATCCCTCGCTTGCAAAACCCAAGCCCCACAGACCTACCTACAGATCTGAAAAGCCTATGCAGGTGTTTCCTTAGGAACTGCCTTGTGACAGGGAGTCCACTTCATAGTTATTCCTAAATCCTGGCAGTAGCAATAGGATGCTGCAGCAGTAATAACTTTCTTCTACAAAACCCTAATATAATACACACAATGGGACATGCTTTGGCAAGAGACAAGCACCTTCCCCCTTGCTCTTCCAATTCATCTACTGATTTGAGCCCTACATGTGTTTTAAAATGTTAAATCTAGTCCCAACCAAGTTTGGGAAAGTAACAAAGTCAAAGGTGCCTAACTGTGGCCATTCTTTAAAGTTGCATCTTGTTACATAAACCATTAAATGTCTTCTTCTAAAAGCTTGCCCGTTTTATAATGACAGCACACAACGTGCAACTCACTGGATTTTTCAAAAATCTCTTAATAAAATCTGCAAACCCTAAAAATGTGGCATAAAGTGTTTTATAGGAAAAAACCCACAGACTGCCCTGCAAGCTTTAGCTCTGATAACAAAACAGAATTAATTTTCCAAGCACTCCTCCTTACCCTGCCTGAGCACATCAGAGACCACTACAAAAATTTAATATCCTACTACACTTTGCCACTTAAAATTTATGTCAGAGCCAAATAAGACTCAGAGAAATTCAGAAGCCTGAGAAGACAGTTTTTCTTCACAGCAAGAGCACAATCCCCTCTCAGTTACAACCACCATGACTGGCATAAGAGGAACACTTAGCTATGGCTCAACAGGCTGCAGGAGGAAGGTGAGCTGCCTAACAGAGAAACTGCATTAACAGTGAAGGCAGAGAAACACTAAGAGCTGTAAATAGTAAGCAGGAGGATCACAGAGCAGCAACAAGGAAAGCTGAGCAGTGATTCAGTGCCTAGAAACAGCAAGAAGATAGGAGGCAAAATACCCAACAACAAACCACATAACAGGGGCAAGGAAGATTTCACCAGCAGTTTCCCCTGTAAGACAAGAACAAAAAGTAGGGTGGGTTTCAAAGTTGACTTTTAATCCAAATTCCACAAAAGCACATATATGTATGTGAAAGGCTACTTTGTCACAAAGTCCCCAAAAAGAATGCAGGGACTTAGCATTTGCATTTTGGGTTTGGGACTGACACAATTGAAAACACAGGTTGGAGTCCTCCAGCCTTTTAACAGTGGCACGGAGCAACGTTGCAGCAATCATCTCCTTGTGGCCCCCCAAAGAGGTCTCTGCCTAGTAAGCTTGAGAGATTTCCCTGTGGGTGGGGGAAGAGATAGCTTTGGGGCAATGCCAACTCCTAAACCCTGGGAGAGACAGGAGTTGCCAAATGCCCCTCTCAAGCAGAGCTGTCAAATCATGTCTGCATCAATACCTTTAAACCCATTCATACCTATATCCAAATCAACCTGCTAGACTGCCTCCCAACATGCAGTTTCAGTCCAGGCTTCCAGGAGGTGCTCAGACATCATGAAGGAAAGCAGCAAACACTTGCACAAAAATAAAATGTACTGTCTGCACCGCTCGCATCCCATTTAAGACTTAATTTCTCTTTGTCAGAGCTATCACAAAACCCCATGCAGTAAATGACAAGCCAACTCCGAAGCACTGCACCTAGTAAAAATTTAATATAATAAAACAAATTGAAAACGGCAACATTATTTTAACCATTCACAATTAAAGTGGAAAAATTATAAGGCAGCCATTCATGGAATGATTTTGTGTACAAATGGTTTGGAAAAAAGACATTAAAATTACAGTTCCATACATGGAGTCAGGTAAACAGCAATGACCACGCAATGTTTTTCCCTGGAAAGCCAAGGCTGCTGAGAGATATAAGAACAGTAAGAAAAAAATATTTTTTAAAAGAAGTTTGATGTGAACAGGAATCTGAAATTCATCATAAAGAATCTGAAATTCATCATAAAGAATCTGAAATTCATCATAAACTTTCCCACCAATCTGCAATCACTTCTCCTTCTCCCTCCACCCCCAAAAGAATACAAGTACGTTTCCCTCCTCTTCTTCCCAAGTCCCAGCACAGAACAGGAAGGAACCAGCAGGAACATTTATTCCACAGCATCTCTCTTATTCTGCATTTAGCTGATGCCACACAGACGCATCTGCTGCTGTCAAAAGCTCCTTGAAGGCTCTGAACCAGTTCCTGAATAAACACAGTGGTTTTCCTGGGCCTCTTGGATAATATTAACCTTTTACACAATCCACCTGGAAATGGTTTTTTGAAGTCAACAGTGGGTTTCTGTGTTTAACACCCAGCTCTCTGACAAGCCACAAAAATCAGAAAGTCCTGTCTAGGTGTGACAGCTCTGCCATCCTCACTTAAATTAATGTCAGTACAGCTTCTGCATCTGTCATCGAGTGCTGGAAAAGAAGTATTTCCCTTCTTTATATAAGGAATAATAAAAGCATTAGAACAGTAGGGAAAGTACTTGAACACACCAGGATCAACAGAAATAGCTTTAGTCCAATTCCTATTGCCAATTAAGAAATCATTAACTGAAAAAATCAGGTGATGACAAGACTATGGATTTCCTGGAGGGATTTACAGAAGGAAAGGGGGACATTTAAACATTACCTGCTAGACCTGCTGCCATCTACCTCACAGAAGAAAAAACAGGCAGAGATGGCTATTACAGAGAGACTAAGAGGAATTTGTTTGTACCAAGGTCCCCTGAGGAGCAGAAAATGATACCAGATGGCCCTCACTACACTCAGTGCTTGGATTTACTGTGACAGATGGGGAAATAGGTAAAAAAAAGGTTATAATAAAATGGGCCATTTCTTTTAACTCATTAAAATACTCTGCTTCAAGAAAATAATCCTCTATCTGGTACTAACAATTTGGAAAGGTTTGATAATTCAAAATTTTACATTCTCCTTATCACATAACCAAAAGTTTCTTTAGTCACTGCAGTTTCAGTTACAGAATTTAAAATAATAATTCCACACAGAGATAACAGAGGCAGCCAAAACAAAATGCTGTTGCCATTTCTAAATAAGAAAAAAAATAAAAACCACAGAAGTCTTCTATCACTTAAGTGCCACAATGAAAAGCATGTTATCAAAATTTTTGTGCCAATTTTAAGTTGCCAATGTTTTCATTCAAAATCCCTCACCTGCTGCTATAACTTGGATTCTATACTTCATGAATCATTAAACTGAGTATTACTATTTCTGATGGTTGCTCCAGAAACTGGAAACATGATCTGAAGGACAGGAAAATAGAAGGATGACAAGATCTTTTAACAGTGGCACCTACGATTAATACGTCAGAGGTTATATTAGCAGTGAAATTACGTCCTGGTCAATACACACTGATCCTTAAAAGAAGGTACTATCCACATGCTCTAACACTGGAACAAAAGGCATAGAATAGGACCTTAGTTACATACCTCCCTAAACCATGGCTATTGTTATACACAAAATGAGGCTGAAGTGGAATGCAGTCGGGATGCCCCCTTAACTCCCAGGGCAAGGTGCACATGCAAGTGACAGATAAGAGCTTAAAGAATAAAAATTTACTGCTTTACTAAACATCAGCACCTAGTGCTGCACTAAGCTGTCTCCTGCTTCTGTTACTGCTCTTGCAAACCCTCCAGGTTTGGAAACACTTATATGGAAAAATTAAGCAAGGTAAAATAGTGAGATTATCAAGGAAGAAATTAACTAGTGAGAAATCAGGAAGGACACTGGGACCTCTGGTGTAAACATCCCTGTGTATCATTTGCACATGCTGGAAACCTGTTTCATTGAACTTTTTTAACCGGTAACTTACTAATTGCATATATATGTTGTAAAAAACCAAACAAAACCATATAAGAATGCACAGGAGAGGATCTCATCCACGTCATTAATTTTGCAGTGGCTTTTCAGAACACAGTATTGAAGGTCTAATGCAAAAAATGCTTGTTTAGGCCTAAAACACCAATTCTACCTGAAAATACTGTCTCATGGGGAAAAATGATTTTTAATAATTTTGCATGGATTTTATGTAGTGAAAGACACAAATAAACAAGCCGTCCTGGGAATCAATACCAGGTTCAATCCTAGGATACACCCGTATTGTTAGAAAGTCAACAGACAAAGCAACCAGCAGTCCAAGAGCCAGGCCAAACCCATTACTGAACTAACAGACAAACAGAACAATGACAAAAATGGGAAGAAGTTATGAGGCACAATGGGCTGTGTAGTATAAGTAATAAACAGCATCAAAACCAGACACTCATTCAAATGGAAACAAGAAGCACTTCAGTTAAGAAGATATTTCAAGCCTTGACAATTCATTTCAAACAAAAAAACAATCAAAAAGAAAAATATATTTGGCAATGTTATCTTTAAAAAGTGCAGACAAAGTACAGTTTAAAACAGGTATGGCATTAAAAAGTTTTCCCCTAAAGAAAGAATGTTATGCTGATTCTGTGCATGTCAAGAACTCCTGACTTTTCAATGCACTACAGTTATTAGAGTGTAATATATTCTGCATAAGAGAAATGGTGCCTGACAAGACAAAGCTGTGCCTGGGAAATAGAGGGCTCTTTCACCACTCCTCTGCAGTGAGAGACATCATGAATTGGCAATAAGTCCTTCAGTAGATTCACCAAAACTAATGCTTCTCAATAAGAGGTGAATGAAGAATTCCCAAAGGAAGAACAAAATGTCTAACAAGTCCACTGGGAACCCACCAGTTTGGTTTTCTGTTTGTTGGGGTTTTTTTGTTCAGAACTGCTTTAGAAACACTTTGTACTCTATCTGCAGCATAAATATTTAACTAAACATCTAGTTTTGTTATCCTTTATACCTTTTATTTAGTGAAAAACTCACACAGCCCTCCACTGATTTCAGCAGTTCAGACTTTTGAAAATGAGATAGTAAAGTTCTCTGGTCCCTTAACTGCTGTCTCCATCAGATTTCTACTCCCCAGAGCCCAGAACAGCTCTATTTCAAAGGGCACTATGGGTATTTCTCTCAATAGAAGCAGTAGTGTAATCATAGTACCCAAGATGTAATTCCTGCTAACATTTTTGGTGCTTAACACATGACTGACTTGGAAGCAGACCATCTCCCAAGAAACAGTGCCTTTTTAGAATTTATTAACCATTGCATAAACAATCAAAACACTGTTCTCCTTGCTTCTATCCTTTGTCTTAAATAGTGGAATACACTGCAAAATTCATTTGCACTTTCTTAACCGGCTGATTCTTAGTCTAATCCTACACTTTGTCTACATAATTTCTTTCCTATCAAGTGACTCTTCTGTGACAACAGCAGTGTTATCCAGAGTTCCAAGTGTAGCCCATTGCTGCAATACAATTAGTGACAAACAACACAAGGACCAGTTATGTTGCCAGGACAGCGTAGAACCGATAGAGCAGAGCCCCCTTCTTCATCAGTAAGACTTCAACCTTTCATAATGCAGCAATCCGTGGTTTTTGCCCTCAGCTGTGAAAGCTGAACTGCAGGATACTTTGGTGATTGCAATTTCGTGATGAGTTGCTATGTTCTTCCCTGCTTACCTTCCTTAAACTTCAAATTCCATCTTCCCTGAGAATAGGGCCA
This sequence comes from Lepidothrix coronata, assembly GCF_001604755.1. Taxonomy (NCBI): domain Eukaryota; kingdom Metazoa; phylum Chordata; class Aves; order Passeriformes; family Pipridae; genus Lepidothrix; species Lepidothrix coronata. The sequence goes on from NW_016690362.1 coordinate 1,390,363, forward strand.
GAAGTAGCAATTAAAATAGCAAATGTCTTCAGAAGAGAAAGTTACATAGAATTTACGTCAAGCTGCCAAAGTACATTTTGCTACACTAAAAACTTTCCTAGTATTCCTCATTTTGGAATCAAGATTCCCTCTGAACTCCATACAGTGGATGGGATGGATGATGGGTAAGAGACAATGGTAAAGGGAGCAGCCAACATTTTACTGCTCATGTCAGATCGCGGAGGAGAAGAGTGAAATCTGAGCTTTTAGTGATGGTGTCCAACAGACAAAACTAGAGGAATAAGGCATCCTAATACTAGGGCTGCCACCTCCAGACGACTGAGTCCTTTTCCTCCAGTTGTTTCAGGTTTGTGGCTATGAGCAATTCCTCCTACTTCTGGAAGGACATGAACTGTGGCAACGTAAAGAAAAGTCCCAGCAGAAAACAGCATAGCAACTCCAGTGGCATTGACTTCTGAAAGAGCTTCTTTGCTGCTCTGAAACACAAAGAGCAAAAGTGAGGATAAGCGGAAGTTCTTCAATGGGTAACAAAAAAAAATTCTGTATATGTCCAGACACAACAGGATTTCTATGAACTCTCTTCTCTCGCAATGACAATGGTTTAGCATGTTCTTTTGTGTCTTGCACCTTATATGTGCCATTACAGGCACTCTAAAGTTGGGGGGGGCAGAAAGACACTCCTCATCCAAGTTGCTTCACTTTGGACTTCTTGCAAAAGAAAAAAAGTCACAGTCTGTGCAGAAGCATCTTGTTTGACCATCTCACAACATACAACACATGTTTTGAAAAAAAATAAAGTTGATATTGCAAAGCCAAAAATTTTAGGAAGAACATTCAAGATTGATTTTTTCTCCCCTTTTTCTAAACAAAGGGTTCAAATAACATATTAGCCTTTAAATATCTGGTGTTCAGAGCCAAGTCCCAAATCATCACTCATTCAATATTTCATTTGTATGTAGAAGGAAACCCCTAAAACTTTTCCAGAATTTCCATGCAAACTTCATGAAGAAATGTAACTTCTGGATCAAAACCGAGCACCTCTTCACATTCATACTAGGATTAAGATCACGCTACACATCAGTAAATGTAATGAAATGCAAACCCACTCATATCAGATTCACATGCTTCTTGAACACTTTTCAGCTCAGGTGTGATCTTAGTTCTCTGGTATATTCTTGGGTCATTTTTTCAAAGAGCAAAGATACATCTTCATCTGGAACTATAAAACTCCTGTTACAGCCCTGATGCCTTATCAATTCTCTGTTCTTGTTGAAGCGCAAAATGCAAACCCAACTCTTGATGAGCATGCTTCAAAAGAATGCTCAAACAGAATTCTTATTTCCGTTTACAAACCCAACCCTTTTTTCTGCTGCCTCTTGCACTCTAATTCCTCTCTGGCAAGTAAAGGGATTAGCCCAGATGATTTATTTAATCTTTCCTCTCATGCCTTGGGTTTTGTGAGATCATGTTATACTCTTTACAACACATCCCCACAGTGTGTCACCAGCATGACCCACAGCAATTTGGAAATACAGGACTGCCAAAAGATATGCTAGAAGAAGCAGAAACATTTAGTTAGGACAGAGATGATAAACCCATGTGCAGTGGCTCATTTCACAGGCCATTTGTTGTATAGACCCAAGACAAGACTATGCTTTAAGGAGTAAGAGAGGCAAAAAGGCTGTTCTAGCTGAGGATTCAACTTCTGACACAGACTTTGAACACAGAGGACCACTTCTGGGATGGTAGGGGAAACTAGCAAAGATTATTTTCTACCTGCACATTAAAAGAAGAATGCATGCAACAATGCTGAAAATTAAATAGTTAAGTAGGCATCTGATAAAGCCTGGTATATGAGTAAGTTGTTCTCAGTGGGGAGCAACAGAAAGTAGAAAAGACAGAAATCAGACTTTTAAAAAAAGCTACACAAAACTCTGTAAAGGCGTTATGTCACTGTGATGGAAAGCATGGGTTATTTGTTTTGTGCATTCATGTTGCTACCTTTTCACCAACTTTTTTTAAAATCTCCATTCTGCTGAATTTTTCAAGCAGTTTGGAATTTTGTTATATGAAAATCATGATATTCCTTTCCCCAAACTCCAGCACTAAGCTAGATTTTGGGCAGGACAAGATCACAGACCTACCTTGCTTAGCCCTAGGTATGTCACCATCGACATAACAGGTGCTGCCAATGCAAAGACCAGCAAGTGTTTTCTAATTCGATTCCGTTCTAGCCCCGCATGCATCAGGAAGGAGACCAGGCCAAAGGCAGCTGGTGCCTGCAAAAAAACAATACACGCTGGTAATACAATACGTTCTAAAACCCCCTGAAATATGAGAAAAAGTTGAAATACAACTTACTATGAAATGTACTGAATTGGAAGAAATTCAGGACGAGCACTAGTATGTTGCAGCTAACCCAAATAAACCGTCAGTTCTGCAGACCACCCCATCTTAATAACTGTACCTAATGGAAACTCACACTCTGGCTATCAGAAAACACATACCTGTGTAGTCATTATAAATATTAAAATATTCATTCTGACTTGAGTCATTGCTATAATCTCCAAATTTCCATTAACTTAGGTAATTTCTTTTCTTGTTACTACTTAGATAGAGAGTTTCTTTATCTACAGCAGAAAAATTCTAAAATTAACACGAGGAGGGAAAAAATTGCCCAAAGACAGGTAACTGTCAGCCTCCATGTTAACAAAGACTTAAGAGGTCTTTTGATTACTTCATCATTCAGTTTCATTCCTGTTCCCACCAGGTAGCAAACAAATAATCCCCTCTCTCTCCGCTGGCATCCAGTTTCTTATCCAAAAGGCATAGCTGTCCTACTACTCACGAAATTTACTATATCTTTGCTTGCATAAAGACAATAGCAAGCATGACATTTTTTATGTCCTACATTTTTTATGTAGGACGCTAAAATGCATTGAGCATTTTTATACATAATCTTTTTTTTTTTTAAACATAGAGGATGGAAACCATGAGTGAAAGAAAAAAGATGAGAAAGACAAAAGCATCAATCAGGATAAGAGTAGGAAAAAGACACCAGAGAAGAAATACATTTCCCTTCAAATACCAAATATTTCATAGGAGTAATTTTCCTCTTCTAAATTTGTACAATTTCAGAAGTCAGTTAATTTGAACATTAAGAATAACAAAAGTTTCAATTAGCAACAGCCATAAATTAAGCTTCACACAAGATGCGACACTGACATCACCACCTCTGAAGAGGGTTACATAAGCCACAGTTTCTTGTATGAACACTAAAGAAAAGACATACTAGATGTGGGTTCCCTAACATTTTGAACATGTAATTATACAAGCAAGTTATTCAATAATGTATGACTAACTACTGTAATTCATGCATGTGTTACCATAAGGCAAATAGGCATCTGCACATGCATATTTAGAGCCTTTACATATGCACAAGTATTAAGGAAAGATCTTCCCATCTTCAAGAGCTATTGTTTGCTTGTTACCAGCAGAAACATATTTAATTTTTTTCCTGCAGTCATCGCATATGACTGATGTTGAAACTACTACAATAACAGACATAACTAGAAGTTGTAATTTAGTACACTGATATTGAGTGGTTTCAAAAGACTAACCCTTTAAACACTAAAACCCTTCAAAATAAATATCCTTTCCATTTTCTTAAGAACATCACAGAACCAAAAGATTTGTAATCAGCATAAAACTGCTTTTCCTCCTTTAATGCCCTAGCATATATTTCTGTGCTTCACTTCTCTGGATACATCTCTTACAGCAGTAAGAATCCATAGGGCTTTTGTTTGTTAAAACAACCAAACACTACCACACTAGCTTCTGAAGAAGTGTGAAGCTGACATTTCTTCATGAGCTATTATTCTCTCCTTACTTTTGGGAGACTTTGGGAGGCTTGTCCCAACCACTGCAACCAAGGTAGGCAGTAGGCAGTCAGATTTCTCTTTCATTTGTACCCCATTCAGACTTAGCATCAATCATTTGTTTTTCCATCATACATCATACCAGTGCTTTTTGGTCCCTGAAACTGTACTATTAACCTGTTTATTTCAATGGCATTACATCAATGAGGAAACTTTAAATCTTTAGCAATTCCTCTGTGCTTTAGTAGTCTTTTGAAGGGCAAGTAAGATTTTTTTGGATGATGACTTACCTTATGCAACATAATTGCAACAAACACTATCAACTGGACACTAGTCTGAGAAGTAGAAGCTGCTGCACCCAATGCAACACCATCAGCTGAAAAAGGAGTGGAAATTCATGGATTATTCCTCCACATGAGCTTCCCCACCCCCTCAATGGCTGACAGTAAAAACCATGTTGATTTAAGAAGTTCTGTTATTCAAAATGCCATTAACAACAGCAACTCAACACTTGCCTTTGTTTGTTAAGCCACAAGATTTCAGAATATCAGACAACCCTCAACAGGAGCTGTCTCATATTTCCCAAGACCATGAAAACCATACTGAGAATCTACTCAGTATTGATACATCCTTTCAAATTAGAACCAGGTAACAAGTTTAGTTGTTTTAGTCTTCTGTAGTAGAACAAGCTTCCTGTCTAAATTAAAAAATAATCAGTTTTTTATTACCCTTTAAATGATTTTTCAAATATAACTATTGTAAATAATTTTTTATCATTTAACATAAATATATTGTCTAAATGAAACAGAAAACAGATACAATATTATTCCTTAATATATAGACACTTTGTTTAGCGAAGAAGTATCTTTTTGATCAACATCTGACTTCTCTAGATAGCAACCCTCAGCAGAAGATTAAAAAGCATCATATTTATACTACATATCAATCAAGAATAAAAATGATCTAATTATTTCTGCATGGGTTGACTGCAACACATGCACAGTCAGTCTTTGCAAGTTGGACTGTGTTTCAGTTAAATCTTTGTGCTCCACCTTACGTCTTTTTTCCTACAAGATACTATTTTTTAAATTAGTATTTTTAAAAAAAACACAGGTGAACCAACAAGCAAACCCAAAGGTGTTTCATACTACTTATCAAATGTGTTAGCATGTACTGAAATTCAGCAGCTAGAGGAGCCAGCAAAGGAACTGAAGTGGCAGAGAATGAGCATAACACAACCTTTCAAATGGGAAAAATAAAAGAGTGAAAATACCGTACCCAAATAAAACTGTGGAACATCTGAGAACTGGTATTTTCCCAATTAATTCTGGGAATATCCTTAGTTCTCTCTGCTCTACCTTTTTTTTTTTTAATAAAAAGCGACCTTCAAATGCAAACCCCAAGTGTGTCCATCACATCCAAAGATGACCCACAGAGCAATGGATGTCCTTGTCAAGCACTAACAATAGATCCCACGTTACCTGCAGCATGGACTACCAGTCCCAGTGTTGTGGTGATTTTGGAATTGCCTGATCTTGCAGCTTCTGGATCTGAAACAATCATGAGAAAAGTTAATATAAAGGGATCAAATACATAAATGATGCTGGAAGAATGAGAAATTAATTCCATAAGCTGCACTTGGCTGACAGCAATGGTATACTCACGTCAAACATGAGGAGATACTCACTAAGAACATTTCCTTTAAATTTGTTTGGGATTGACCAGTACTAAACACACTCAAAGAGAGTCACATTTTACATCATACCTCCATTCTGGCCTACAGAATTTTTCTAATTTAGACAAAGTAATATCTAGCCACTTGGGAGATAACAAAACTGCAAGACATTGCTTCAAGAGAAAAGTGTTTTTCTCCAGCAGCTTTAAAAAAACATTACAAAAACTCTACTTCATTTCCAGTGACAGAGGTACAGGCTAGATAAAATTTTACTTAATATCCTATTTTATAATGTGTATATCTAACACAGACACAATTAAATTTTCTTCTGGTATTTGCTATGATCAGAAACATAGAAAAGGGTTATAACCTGTACAAACCAAGGATTCTTCTGACAGTTGCTCACCTGCATCTTCCTGACATCCCTACTGCCCTTGTTTCCTTCTAAAAGCTTTGAAAATCAGCTAGCCATGGCTGTGGCTCCATTTACACTTCTTCAGGAGCACAAGGGTGACACAGCCCCTGCACTGGTCTTCCATCTGTCCCACGACACTAACCCCATACAAACATTTGCACAGCTACACTGTGAACTGCCGAGAATCCCACCAAAACATATCACCCCTCTTCTTTGTGTGTTTTACTTCTCCTTTAAGATCAATTCCTTAATTTTTGAGGGTCAAATTCCACCATTAGAGGCAATTATGTGGGAGAAAATGAGCAGCTAAAGGCAATAAAGTATCTTCTCAAATGACAGAACACCTTTGGTGTATTTCAAGTGACAGTCTGAGTATTAAGCCTCAGGCAGTAAACAAAGGCAACTGTAGTCTTGCAAGAAGTTGACAAACCTTTAGACAAAGCAGGAGATATTTTAAAGTAAGTGAAAGTGAAGCTCTAGACTAGTGTGGGAGGTCCAGCTGTGCAGTTACAGTAAAGGACCAGAGCTTACCTCTAATCCTTTCTGCATTCTTACTTAAGATAACCTGTTCTTTGCAAAGCTTACCTATATGTGTGACAATTATGTAGGAAAAAACAAATGAATATAAGACTAACCTGAAGTTTTTTGGAAAGCCAAAGAAATCCCCTATGGGTGATACTGTAAAACAGACAATAACTCAAGTGTCAAGTCACCCTTCACCCCCACACCATATGTGCTCATACTGTTATTTCATGTTAGAGAAGCAAGCTCTCAAACTATGCTGAATTTCAGGATACATTTCCAGCATAAACATTTTACATGGACCCTGATTTTTGTTTGTAAAGCACCTACTGAAACACTCTGGACAAATTAAATCTGGTAGCACTCAAAAAAAATAAATCACAACATGGTAATTAAAATGAATTAACAAATCTGATTCAATCTTACTAAATCTTTACTTACCATCTGTAGAGTGCACATGAGAGCTGCCTATCTGATCCACCAACAGCATGAAGACAAAGCCAAGGACAAGGGATACACCGATGTAGGCATGCAACCTGGAATGGTCATGGCCATGCTCAGGTACAACCGCGACTTTCGCTACCTTCTCAGACTCAATCACTCGCTGCATCTCGCTCGCCGGGTGATGCTTCCCTGTGACAGGCAAGCAAATAGATTAGGAGATGGGACTAAACATGACACGGCCACCTTTTTCCTCCTTTGCTGAAAGCCTTCCTTACACTTTCTTGGACAATACACAGAACATCCTGTGATGTTCTTAAGGTCTTTCTTAGATGATCTTTTTCGGGAAGCCTGGTTGGTCTCTCCTCATACATCTTCAGCATGGAAAAGCAAGTAAAGCATTAACACATGATAAGCCAGGCTACTTTGTTTAAATGCTGCTCTTTAAATACAAATTAATTGATAAAAATTGCTGTATAATTCCCTTTTAATTGAAGTTGCCAATTTTGTCAGTATTCAGTGATACTGTCAAGCAGTTACTTCATAATCTTCATTTAAGTGAGAAAATAAAAGCTTGTCCATGCCCTCCCCACAGCTGAAATCAAACCTGCTGAAATCAGACGAGCTCCAAATGAGTCTAAAATCTAGGAATGGAAAAGATGATGTCTCAACAGGTTTTTAATTAAGTTTCTGTGTAGAAAATGCTTTATTTGGTGCACAGTTCATAATTTTAAAACATTTTCAAATATTTCATAGATTAGCAACAGCAACAAATGTCTCCACCTGCAATGACTTTTAAAAAGCAGAGATATAATATTATAACTTTACCAACTTTTACAGACTGCCATTTACCCAGCATGTGTGATCTTTATCACTAGCAAATACCACACAAAATTCCCACCAATTTCAACATAAATTGCATCACTCGCTCTGAATTTACACAGGCTTAAAAGAGAAAGTTTTTCCAGCACGCACACTTAACATTTCTAGTAGTCTTTGGCCTAGAAGCTCACAAGACAGATGCACAAGATCCTCCAACCTTGCTTATGACCATAGCAAACATCTGCTTCTGCAATCCCATCTGACACAGTGGGAGATGTCCAGAAGTACATAGCTTCTTTAGTATTGGCCAGCAAAGATTGGTAAGAGTTGCCTTAATACATTTATGTGAAAGAGATTTAATACAGCTATTTTTTAGCAAAATTCTAGGTATTGTTTCCAGCTGATACAAGTGAATAATCATGGCAAAGCCTTCTTCTCCCAACTGCATGCAGAAATAACACTGTTAAAAAGGTACAACCAAAGATCAGGAATAGAAAATTTTGAATTAAGTTCTCAACTACCATATAGAGCACAGTAATATTTGACCTCTTGGATTCAGACACTGCTCACCTAAACCTTTTTTTGTATTTCCCCTTATGGTCCCTGGCAGAGACAAGACATCAGGCTAGAAAGCCCTTTGAGTGATACTGAAGAGGCATTTAATGCTCCTTGGCAATCTTGTTATTATACATAGTTGTACTTCCACAGCAGGTAAGGTGCTTTGCAAACAGTATTACTCAAGTGTTTCCACTGGGAGAAGAGATAGTAAATCTACTTCCCCAACTGATACCTCAAGCCAGATGTTTGAGTTGCATGCTGTTCTGCAAAGCCCTGAACTACCTACCATTCACGTACAAGTCGCCTCCACTATAGAACAGGGACAGTGCTCAATAATCACATTTGGCAGGCTAAATTAACATCTGTAAACCCTTTTAATGTGCTACTAAGACAATGTTTCTTCTATATTTGTCTGACAGACCTAATGATGGTATTGCAATCTCTAATGGTAATTGCTTTCAGAAAGTCTCCTGTCCTTTCCTTACACTTAGAACACAGTTATTCACAGAAGCAACTTTCCTGTATTTACATGCAAACTCAAGAAAAATTTATTCTTTGAGTAAGAAGTGAAAACAGACAACCCATGTGCAAAGCTCCAGTGCATCACAGTCCAATATAAGGATGCAGGTGATAAGGATGCACATTAATTTCTCTTCCCTCACAAAGCAACTGTTAGCACTATACCATGAATAGGACTCTCGTCATGTTCAAATCCTTGATCAGAAACTTCATTTTCTCTTAAGATCTGAACATGGGGAGAAATAACCCCAGGTACCTTTACATGCTGGGAGACAACAATCAGAAAAGCAGCTTTGCAGAAAAGAACCTCAAGATCTGTCAGAACCTGAGGGAACAGCCTGAAGTTGTGTCAGGGGAGGTTTAGGTTAGATATTAGAAGTTGTGTCAGGGGAGGTCTTTCAGTTGGCCACTACTCTTCAAACATTTTAGACACTAACACCAAAAATCTGACTTACTCTAGCAAATCATATTCTTGCTGGAGTATTCACATATCTTATTGGATGAGACACAAGTGTACATTCATCCCACTGTACAAAATGTTGTTGCAGTGCCTTTGCTACAAAGCACATCAGAATAGGCTTGGTAGCCCTTGCAAGATTTCAAACATATCTTCACTGAACAAGAAAAAATTACTTCAGACCACACAAGATTGTTGTCATCTATATTAAGAAGTTAAGTTTGCTTCAGATCATTTCAAGCTGTAAAACATAGTGTGTAACTCATGGCAATCTCTCTGACAGTGGTTATACAGTTTCATGAGTCAAAACAAAGGACTGATATCAGCAAAAGAATTTTATCTGCTGGCAGCACTCAAATCAAGGTTTCAATACACACATACAGAGGTTTATGATCAAAGAATAATCCACGTCGTGATTTATTGTTGGCTCTTAGCCTACAAGGTCAAAAATTAGAAGTTATTTATTCCGTGGCCTGCAGGTAAATACAGAAGTAACAGTAAATTACTTTTGTATCAATGAAAAACACTCAAATGCTTGATAGCAAGCAACCAGTCTCAGATTTAAGTTACATTTGAAAATGGGAAAACAAAGACCTTCTTCCTTTTGTTTTTCCAGTTCTATGAATACACCTCAATATTTCCCTCAGGTGCACCTTTCTAGGTTTAATTATGTAAATAGGTGAATTTAAAAAAACAAACAAAAAAAAACAAACAAAAGAAAGCTGTTAAGTTCTCACAAGCTTAACTTTGAATATCCTACTTTTCTAAGAAAAATACTAGAAATAATTTTTGTAGTTAAATCTGTAATACCCCTTTAATTTCGACCCTTTGAAATATAAAAAAAAAAAAAAATCTTTACTGATAGACTGTCTTTAGACAGTAGTGTCTTTAGACATGATACTGTGAGTTAGACATGGAGTCTGAAGCCACAGACAAATTCTTTTTTTTCTAGGTAAATACTTCTGATATTACTAATATAATACTTCTGGGAATATTTCTGCAGTAATGGTCTCTTTTTTCCACAAACTAAACAAAGTTACAGACCATGTAGCTCTAAACTGCAAGCTGTAGATGTCATACGTGAACAGTATGCCCCGTTTAGTGAAAAAAACTTAAAAAATGCAAACGTTCACAGCAATTATATTCACTACTAGCCATAACATTACAGGAGAAAATTAGTCTATTCAGAATTAAATTTGAATGGAGAGCAAACCCTTGAGCGAGGCCATCTGGGTTTGGTTCTTACCCTCCAAAATATCTTCATAAAGTGCATGTACTCCTTCTGGCACAATGACAGCCAAGGCAGTCCCACATAGCAGCCCAGCACCCAGAACAGTCACCAACTTCAACCTCTCCTGCAAGCAAGTAGAAAACAAGTATCATCTTTACGAATAAAAATGCTTTCTTTAATCTCCCTTATTAACAGAGGTTGGGACAGGGGGTTACTTGTTACATTAGTATTGACAATTTGCAATTAAACTTTAACAACAATACCTAAAAATGGTTTTACAGTATAGCAAAGAATAATAGTTTAACTCATATTTTGGGAAGAATTTCTACAAGATTAAAAAACAGACATAGTTTATCAGTACTTGTACTGTTACTTAGGGTTATCTTCCTAGTTATATTCTAATTTGGGGCAAAAAGCTTAGAGACTTATCACTCCTCCCAAACTCACTATATTATGTTTTATCAATAAAACTACCAATTCATTTCCTCGTGACAGGCTTAAGTCAAAGCCATGTACTAAAATCCAATTACATGAACATCTAATAGACTCTAAAATACAACAGTTTGCAGAGGCCACTTCTCAAAATTTCTGTAAGAGCTCATATCACATGGAGCAATCAGGGGAGTCTAGGTCCTCATAACAACCACGTAGCACATATTTTGTGGCAGAGCCATCATCATCATCTCCCATGCTCAATGCTACCAAAATACAGACTTTAACTACTGAGGACCTGGACGCAGAAGTCAGTGTCTGATTAACGGGAAACCACTTGCCACATACCCTTCTTGTGCCATCCATCCTCCTTCGTGCACCATAATGACACAAATTGTTCAGTCTCACCAAAACAGGCAACACTTGCACAGAAGAAGTAGGAGGCTCTAGGGAGGTGCATAGCTAACCTTCTGAAAGCAAGCCAAATGTGGCCGTAAGGAAACAATTGCAGCATTACTGGGGAAAATTCAAATAGTAATATGGAAGAGATGAAAACACCTGTAAAGTTTCTGCAAACATGCACCTTATAGTGCCATATATAATAACTATACTTGGTAAATTGTTATACAGTGGCAATCTACGTTAAAAGATAACCTTCAACATCCACTTTTCATAATCATTTTGCAAAAACATAGTATCTTACAAGGGAAAAAAAATTATTTTTACCTGCAACACTATAGCATCTTTTGCATACATACATAAAAAAAGGGAAAAAGTGTCAAAAGTAATACTGATTTATTACAACTGCAAATACAGAGTACTGCTTGCTTTCCCTTGGGCATCTGTGAATTTTGAATATCCATGGAAATAATACACACTAACAAGTTAGTGTTTCAAGATAAGACTCCATCTCCTTTTCAGTACAAAATATTTAGATGTGGCAAATACAGAAATTTAATAACAGCCTACACAGACAAGCAAAAGCAATATAGTTTTATCCAAGAAATCAAACAATTTCAGTGAAACACACTTGTGTGTCTCTTGGTAAAAAACAAGAGCAGCAGAGTAAACAGTGCTAAAAATCCATGGGAAAAATCTTAAATTCCTCAAATTAGCAAGCTGTTTCACTGCTCAGTATTTATTTTAAATCTACATGGCACTGAAACTTTTACTGGAACATATAAAAAAAACTCATACCTACTTTCACAGACAACACTGCTGGCCTCTGTTATATCACCAAAACATTCAAATTGCTACAACTCTTTTCTTTTAAACTTCTGCGTTTAGACTAAAACTTAAGAAATAGCCTCAAGAACTGGTACAGTGTTGTTTCTAGCCCTAAATTAGACCAACAGAGTCCTGTAAATTAGGATTAAGCTGAGAGGGTACATCTGCACACAGAAGTAAGGTGAAGCTCGGTACAATCTGCACCTTTTTACCACCAGTGTTTAGTCATACCTGGCTTTGCCAGTTTTATACTTTCAAGGATATCCTAATCTAATTACAATAATAGAAACCATCATGAAATCACAACACAAGTAATAGGTTCCATGGCAAAAAACTCATCTGAAGGAATGTAATAACACTAATGAATAATTTCACTGTTCTCCAGCATCTGGAGTATATTGTGTATAGCATTCACTTTTTGTTTTCAACTCAAATATTATAAATGGCCAGTGGGAAGAGGCAATTTAACTTGGGCTACCTGTACAACTTTTGCAAACTATAGAATGCATAGTCCAACCAGTCATTTCAGTTTGAAATTGTCTTTGTTGCAGAATCCTAAGCAATCACTTTTAACAAAACCATTCTGACTTCTAATTATACACTCCCAGGATTAGCTAGGATTTGTATATAATTTGCAGAGATATTCTTCTCCTCTTTTAAACCAGCATTGCATGCAAACCCTTAAGACACCCAATTTAAATCAAGAGTAAAACTTAGTCAAGAATTTCTGAGAATTTGAGATACTACAATAAACCTGATTGCACACATGTGCATTGATGGTAAAATACCACACACACAAAAGGCTAATAAGTACATGATTGCTGCTTATGGAGAATTTTGGATCCACAACAGATCTGTATTCCTGCACTGCTGAAAGCCTTGAGAGATTTAGGAGACCACTGATTCAATGATATAAATAAACCACATAAAGACAGATCAAGAACCCTATCTTCAAACAACACTGAATATAAAGTCAGAGAAAACAGATGACTATTGAACATATACACAACAAAATGCAAAATTAAATAAAAAAAGAGACATTATTAGCATGCAAGGCAGTGCTCTCAGCAAATTCACAAGAAAACCCTTCACAGGCTTCAGGGCAGAAGTGACTTTTGAAGAGTGAGATGCTGGAAGCAACAACACTGAAGACACATAAGGGGAGGTCCATCAAAGCATCAGAGCAAGCACTGGCAAAACAGAACTCTGCAAATATTTATGTGAAGACTTCAGAATACATTGTTAGGTTTCAGTTCATTTAGCTGACTTGTACTGTTCCTGAAATGAACAGCCTTTCCTTCCATGCTGCTCAGGGTCTACTGCTCCCAAAGCCTCCTAGAAATAATGGGACCAAAGGACAGGTGCAACCCACCCTCTGACTCGATGGAAGAAAAAGTAACATCTCTTCCAGCACCTTGCTTCACAAAAGCAGCACTGCTTCCAGGAGAAACAGGAAATCTCCCATAAGAGCACTCTTACTACCTTAGAACAACTAAATTCTCACACCATACCTCTATACAACAACAATCACTTAGAAAGAGGAAAAACCCCTCAGGCACCAGAGGATATTAGGAGACTTCCAGAGACTGTAACAATCGTCATCACCGCAATGACCAAATACACTTAATGATGAAATCCCATACTGTTTTGAAAACTCACCCAATCTATGAAAGTCTCACTCTCCCTCAACAGTACCTTATTTATCCAAGATATTTTTTTTCCAAAAGAATGCTTTGAGTTACCCGGGGCAGTAACTTGAACTTGTATTGTGATCATAAAGCTAAGTTTTAATTTTCAGCATTGCAAGCTGTGAACAAAATTGTCAGTCAAAGTTTTCTGATAACATTCTTGGAATCGTTTTTGAAAGCCTTAATTTGAGTAGCCCATAGGCACATAAGAAGAGATAATCTCTGACTTCAGCAGTTTCTTACACAAGCTTCTAATTCTAAGAATAGCCAAGTCCAGCTCCTATTCATGTCCTTCCATGCTGAGACTGTGCTGCACCTATAGCAGAGATGCTCAACTCGAATTTGGCATGTTTAAATGGCTTTTATACACACTCTGAAACCAGCATATTTTTACACAGCAACTTTGAATGAAAATTAAAATCGCACTCAGAACTTCCTTAAAAACCTTTTAAGGTTACAGCATTGCCCCTAACAAAGTTGCCGGACTTCCAAAAGGACAGCGTTAACTCCTACTGGGAGATCTCCCCATCTGGTTTCTCCCTTAGCAACCAACGAGCAGTTCGGCGGAGCTGTCTTACCTCGGAGAAATTAACTGCCAAGGGGATAATTCCTGCCACATAGCAGGCAACCAGCATGGCCAGGGACAGCAGGCAGATGGAGGGGAAGTCATCCATTTCGCCGCTTTCTGTGCGGTCCCTTGAAGTGAAATTCAACAGCAACTTTTCCACCTCGCCCGGCCGCACGCCTTAGCCCGTGCAGACACCGAGCTCCCAGGAGAGGCTCTCAGCCATGTCTCTGTCGCCCGGCGGCTCCGGCCGGCTGTGCCCCCAGCCGGGGGTCCGCGGGGAGACCCGCCAAGGCCGGGGGGCGGGGGGGGGCTCTGCCCTCGGCGGGCAGGCCCGGCCCTCACCTGAGCCAGAGGAACCCTCCCCCGCACCGCGCCGCTCCCAGGGGAGGCGGGACGGGACAGCGAGCACCCCAGCGGCTTCTCACAGCGGGGACGAGGGGACGCTGCGGGACCGACGCTCTTGCCCCGCACCCGCTGCCCGAGTGGCACGTCCGAACTTCCCCTTCCGGGCCGGGCCGGGCCGCGCCTCGCCCAGCCCCGCGCGCTTCCCGGCCCCAAGATGGCGGGCGAGGCCGCGGGCTGGCGGGAAGAACCCTGACCCTCACCAAAGATGGCCGCGCGCCCCGCCCCGCCCCCGCCGCTCCGGGGAGGCCTCCCCCGCCGGCCCTGTGGGCGCGTGCGCGCGCGCGCGAGCGGCGCTCTGGCGCGGGCGGCTCTATGGTGGCGGCCGTTGGCGCGACGGCGCTTCCGGCGGGCGCGGGGGCCTGTGGGGGATCGCCGCGCGCCACTTCTGCCTGGCAGTGCTGAGGGAGCGGAGCCGCCATGGTGAGAGCGGGACGGGACCCGCCGGGCGGGACGGGACCCGCCGGGCGGGACGGGACCCACCGCGCCCGCATGAGCTGTACTCCTATCCCTTCCACTCCCTTCCCTTCCCATGGGTGGCCGCGGCCGGGAAGGCTGCGGCCGGCGGTGCGGGCCCGGGCGGGCGGCAGCACGTTTTGGCGGGGCAGGGCCGGACGAGGCGGGGGCACAAAGGCGGCAGAGGCACTCGTGGAGGGGCGGACTGGGGGCTCCCGCCTTCCCCCCGGCAGCTCAGGCCCCTTTCTCAGGGCGCTGCTGGAAGCGCGTCTCTTTCCCTCGAGTCTCGCTCGTCGAGCGAGTCTGCCTTAAATGGCTGATTGGCGCTTTCCATGCTGCTGTCCCTGCTCCTTCCCTCCGGTCGGAGAAGGGAAAGGCGGGAGCGTGCGTTGGTGGGCTGTCGGAATGGCACGCTAAAGTTCGAAGGCCTCCCTCATCGCGGTTTGTTGCCTTCACCTAATGAATTAGGATACGTTGCAGCAAGTTGTTGCCTCATGGCGGGAAGAAGCTGCTTCTGGGTCTGCAGCGAAGCTCCATATCTGCCTGGCACTTGATCGAAGCAGTTGGCTTCGGCCAGGATGAGCAGCTACAAGCTCTCTCTGTGTTGTCCAGAGTGAAGAGTGACCCTTAGACCACTTTTTCTGCCTAGCAGAGGGAACTAAAAGGCATTTAGGTGTCTGCAATGTGCTACTGCTAGTTGCATCACTGCACATCTTACCCTTGCAATCCGTGTTTATCTTCCTTTTTTATTGTTTTGGAGCCTTTTTTTTTTTTGCTTTATTGTCTAATAGACTACAATTGGTGGAAGCCTCTTTGCACACATGCTGCCTAGCTTTTAAGTCCTTCTGGTTTGGCTGTCGGCCCTGTCTTAACCAATTTTACAGGGTTCTGCCTTGAGTAACAAGAGCAATTTGTAAAGTTCTCTCTAGAAGTTCAGAATTGGTATAATATAAACATATGGTGTCTCATTACGTGTCCTTCTTAACAGCCAGTCCACCTATGCTTTTAAAGAAAATGCAGGGAAGGGTCCATATTGGGCTTTTTCAGATAACCTGGTGCTAATGCAAAAAGGTTTATGGATCTTCCCTTGTTTTGGTTTTGTGTCACCTAGGCAAGTGGGGCAGGTAATAATAGTCAGAGGAAACTTCCAGCAGGCTTCTGAACTTGTCATTTTTTGTGCCTACGTGGTAGGGCCGGACCAGCAATTTTATCAAATCAAACAATTTCTTTTTTTTTTCCCCTTAAGGTAACATGAAGATCCCCCAAAAAATGTTTGAAAAGCATTAATTCTACAATACAGATGGTCCCAATGGCATTAATTTTAATATTTTCCAGGCCACTATCTGATATGGATGTTGTATAGTGTCTGAAGTGATAAACAGCTTAAAGTCAGAAGCCCAAATAATTTCTGCTGTGAAGTTCTTTAAATGTCTGGCTCACTGATTTTTTAATTTTTTTCAGTCTAAAGATTTGGATAATTTCAGAATATATGATTAATTTAATGCTCCTCAGTGACCAGCTAATTAAAATGATAGTGCTGGAAAAATTGCTTGGACTCCCTGGCAAGACAAGCCTGTTCAAGTGCAGTGCACTAGGGACAGCCAAATACCGGCCCCCTTGGGGAATTCCTGTCAAATCCAGCGTCCTCTGGCATACATGAGAGTGGACTTAAATGATCTGGTCTCCTTTGTGTGATTCTTGTTGTTACAGTGTGTAGCTCTCAATTCCCCTCTTCTGCCGCTTCTGACTGGGAGAAGCCTTGCTGCTTCTTTTACTCCATGTAACTTTTTCCTGGACTTCTTGGACTCTGCAACTGCTGTGTTATTTGAGGCAGAATTTAAAGAACTGAAAACTGTTTATTCCAAGCATGAGAACACTGTCAGTCATGGGACAAGAATTTGTCCCGTTTTCTTCTTATATATTTCTTGTAAATCCTAATATTTGTCGTTTCTATTTTCTGTCATGGCATGTGATAAACACTGAAATGGTGTCTTCACTGATGCCCAAAGTATGGTTCAGGATTTTTCTGTCAGCAGCTGATTAATTTAAGCCAAATAATATGTTTTACTCTGCAGTTGCCTCTTAGTTGTGTGCTCACCTCTTATATTAGCACTGAAAATGTTGGAGCCAATTAGCAGCACTGGAAATGGCCATTTTTGTAGCATGCTTGCGAACTTTCTGTGCTATGTACCTTTTTAATTAGATCACAGATTGTGTACACTTGAAAAATTCTTGCTCACTCTTTGCTCAGATTACTTGCAGTAGCAAAGTGAAAAACGTTATGGAAATAATGGAAGCCACAGAGTGTACAATCATCTAAGTCTTCCCTGCAGAAGAACAAGCTTATGGACTCCAACATTTACAACAGTTTTCTGTGCCATAATTACTGTTTCAGTAAACTCATTGAAGTGTGAAAACCCAGTACATCTGTTTTGCAGGAAGTAATCTTGGATACTAAGTGCAGATTTGTTATATAATTTGTGTTCCCTTGAAATTAAATGAATAACTCAAAATAGCTATTGCTGTTAAAATCTTAAAGGTGAGAGTGACAATGTGATTAAGTTGGATCCCCTCCTTGCACTTTAATTGGGGCATTTGAAATCTTACTAACAGCTTGCATTTGGAATAAAATAAGTAAATGCACTAATGCCGTAGCTTTTATACGGTGACCTTACTGCTTTGCTTTTGTGTCTAGATAGAAACTACTATTTCTGTGGTATCTTTTTTCAACACAGTAGCTGCTTTACTGGTGATATTACACATTTTAAAATTCTATAAGGATTGATAGGACTGATTGGAAACAAAAGTTAACACAGCTTATATGAATAGTAAATGCTATTTGGAAAATGTGTCCTTGATTGCTAGTTCACTATTTTAATATTATGCTGCTTTTTGGTGCTTCCTTCAGATAAATTACTTGAATCAAACACAAATCATTCAAATTGTGCAAGTAACCTGTTTTCTTGATGTTTGTTTTGTTTTCCAGTCTCACACAATTCTACTTGTCCAGCCTACCAAGAGGCCAGAAGGCAGAACATACGCTGACTATGAATCGGTGAATGAGTGCATGGAAGGTGGGTGAAGACATGGGGTTTTAAACACCAGTTTTTAACTACCATTTTTGACATACTGTCAAAATTACTCAGTAAGAAAATAAATTGCTCTTCATGTTTTTCAAAGGTAGTTCACAGAAAAAAATTTGAAAAAGTGTCTCATGCTTTTAGTTTGCTAATGTTCTAGCAAATGAACAACTAGTTGTTATTTGTTCCTAAAACTTTCTTTTAATCTTAAATATTTGTTTTTGATTTAACTAGATGAAGTCACATTCAGTTTGGGAGAGTATGCAATATTCTTGGCGGGGCCATGCAGCGGACTTGCTTCAGTTCATTTTATTGCAGGATCAGCACCTAATTCTCACTAATCTTTGTGGCAGCACTGTAAAGGAAAGATTACTACTGGATATAATATATTAAATAAAACATTTTGTGCAGTTGATACATAACTTACAGCCTCTTGGTGTATGTGCCAGAGTAAAGATCCTGTGAGACTTTGAGTCACCTAATGAGCTTGGAAAGAAGATTGACATACTAGAGCTGTAGTTCACTTAACATTAATGTTCCAGGAAGTTTTGCAAGGCAAACAAAAGCATAATAAAGACTATGTAAAGCCTCTATGCTCACTTTAATATTACATTCTTCTCAAATGTATCTGAACTATTTGTGGGCTAGCTTAAATAAATAAAACTGATTTAAATTAATTAAGCTATTTAGGTTTGTGCTGTCAGTCTTACCTCAGTAGTCCTGTTTGACTCTGTGATGAATAATGATCATTCTTATGAGTTCTTCTATTTCTCAGGTGTTTTGTACAGTAGAAATATATGTTGTAATTGCCGTCTTAAAATTATTAGGAGTTCTAGGTGTCCATTGGAGCTTACTGCATGGAAAGGTATATATTTGATAGAGCTAAAACTTTCTCCTCTACATGACGCAAATTCTTTTTTCCATGCATCTTACCTGATTTTATAGTATTATGTTTCAGTGCAAATAGCTAGAACAAAAGAATTTCAACTCTGCAAAATCTTGACTGTCTCTCTGTTTTTATGGTATTCATCTCTAAACTTTCCTTATATTTATGGATCAATAGCTGAAGAAGTTTCAGCAAATACAGTTTTTAACATTGCATTGTTAAACTTGTCCCTCTGTAGGAGTCTGTAAAATGTATGAAGAGCATCTGAAGAGAATGAATCCCAACAGTCCATCCATTACATATGATATCAGCCAATTGTTTGACTTCATTGATGACTTGGCAGACCTCAGCTGTCTTGTGTAAGTTCAGTTGTATAAATCCATTTCACTGACTCAGGGAAGTCACAAGTCTTCCCTCTAAACTCTTACACATTTTATTTGAGTGTTTTTTGCAATAACTGTAGTGCAACAGTATTGTAGCTGCCATAACATGTTGCCTGCTCCAATTATCTGCATTGAAATCTCTAAGGAAGGCTTAGAAAATGACAATTCCAGTTGGATTTTAGTCACATTGAAGCTTACAGCATTTCAGATACTGAAATCCAACAGTTTAATACAGCTGCTTATTTTATTACTGCTAGAATCTGTTTAAATTGGGGCTGTATGTGCCTTTGTGCCGTTGGTCCGATTCCTAAGGAGGCAGAATAGTTACAGAACTTTTTCCAGCTGAGAGCAGTACTAGTGGTACGGTAGAAGTCTACAGAAGTGCATTACAGCCAGCTGTTTATTTTGAGCACGATACAGCAAGATGGAAGTTTCTGTAAATGCTAATGAAGTGACCGAGGAACAGATGAATCCTCTAGAAAGCCTAGCTAATTGTTTACATGCTCTCGTGAAAACATTATCTCCAGTCCTCATTTGTGTGTCGGAGTTGTGGGCAAGCAAAGATGGTCTTGAGTACTTTCCATTCTGACTGCACTGTGAAATCAAATGTTAAATTTCACTGTCCAGAACAAAACTTAGTGTTAGGTTGAGTACTTTCCATACCATAAATTTCAAGGTAATGGTTTGGTATGACAGTGGTATCAACTTTGCAGAAATTCCATAGGAATAAGGATACAAATCTCATATTCAAGTAACAAAAGACACAGTATTAGGCTTTTGAATCTCAAAATTCCAGAACATTTTTAAGCCCATGAGTTTCTGGTATAGACATTCCTGCAGCTGTACTGCTGTGGCTGAAATTCTGGTGCAAGTACTTGTCTAGCTGCACAGTGAACAGACTTTGCCAGTTAATTCCAGTTTAAAATAATAATTTATTTAAAAAAACTGAGCATCGGATTGTTTTCCTTTGTATTCTGATGTACAGTACAAAATTTCTTACTGATAATGACTTGTTGCAAATTCCGTTTGCTAAAGTTTTGAGTAGAATAAGTAAAATGGGCTTACAGGTTCTGCAGAGTTGGTTTGACCCTAGACATTCTGCCACCTTTGATTTTCAAGTGTCATATTGCTGGGCTGATGCAGGTTTTGAAAACCTCAGTTTATCTAACAGACTAAAGCTCGCCAGTTGCTTTAGGAGGTAGCAACTGTTTTCTAGTACAGTCTTGTGCCTTTGTTAATTAGGCTCCTAAACTCAGTGTTGTGCCAAATTCTACTTCAGCTTTTAGTTTTCCACCAGATGGCATACTTAGCACGAGGTGTATCAGACATGTCCTGTGTTCATGGAGATTCCTGAAGGACTTGCTGTCTGATCTTGCGGTGTAGCACTGTGAGTGGATTTGGGGGTGGGGGATAGAAAATAATAACTTTTCCTGAAACTAACATTTCTTACACTGCACAAGAACTACTGCTCTATCAACATAAACTCTTTCTTTGGCCTTGAACAAGTCATGCTGAGGTTTTAAAAGGCTTTCTTAGAAACAGTGTGCTTAGGGTGTTTTCCTTAGGTAAGAACTGTAAATTGTTCTGGATTGAATTAATTTCAGATTTTTATTCAGGTTCTTACCAATGACCATCTCACCTTTCTTACCTGGTCAGAAGTATGTGTACCAAGATTTAAAGACTGATCAGGATTTTAGTAGTTCTTGAAGCATTCACTGAAAGTACCATCTTCACGAACAAAATATTCAACTTTAATGAATGAGGGAGAAAGAAAGGCATGAATACACAGATGCAATTTCAGGCAATTTGCTTTCATTTTTCAGTCTCATTCTGCTTCGATTCAGCAGTGTCCTGGGTAACTGAATTCTCTGGCCCCTGCTAGTCTTGCTAGGAAACTGCTTTTATCAACTATCCCTGAGCAGCAAAGAAGACACGTGGGTTTTTGTTTTCAGTTTGCTTTTTATGAATTGACTTTGTTAGATGCAAGCCTGTCCTCACTGACAACTGGCAGGAATCCTTTGTCATCCATCTCTGAGTCTACCTTTGCTCCTGGAAAAATTTGGGTTTATAAATTTTCAGGAAATTCCAGACAAAAGTTGAACACTTGAAAACTTAATAAAGAAGTGTAGAAGAAGCGTTTGGCTCCTTAAGACAAATTCGATCGTTCCCTGGTGGAACTATTCTTCATTCTGAGCTCTAGAATACTAAGATTCTCCATTAGTTGTCTCCCATACGTAATTGTATTCATGAATTAAAATGTGAACACACTGTGATCCAGTCACTCGATAATCCTTGGAACATATAGTTTTATTTCAGGGTCAGACTGATCTGCTGCGTAACTTTTTTAGGGAACAGGATAAATCCATTTGATAAGTGGCAATTCCCATCTACTTCTGATATTACTTATGATCTGTACACAACTTTCTGCTTCATACACTTGAGGACACTTAATTGTTTGTGAAGTTCTTCTGGTAAATGTACTGCAGGGCAGATTAACATTCATTATTTTTTTTTTCTTTCTAGTTACCGTGCTGACACTCAGACATACCAACCGTACAATAAAGACTGGATAAAGGAGAAGATCTACGTCCTCCTTCGCAGGCAGGCCCAGCAAGCAAGCAAATAATGGGGGCACCACCATCACATGGGTTTGGGGGAGGGCTTGGACAACAGGTGTGTACAGAGTGTAGTAGTGAACGTTTTGTATTATAGTCATCCTGTTGCCATCTTGATAAACTCTTTAGTCAGGACTGAATGTATTGTTAGAGATACAAGGATTTTGTTGGATTTGTCTTTTTTTTTCAGTGTAAATGGAGAAGAAAGTACAACATCTTCTGCGGAGATTTGATTTGGGTTTTTTTCCTCCAGTTAGCTAATGGTCCTACTTTATTTGAACCCTTGGGGCTGTTCACATTGTACTTCACCACATTTGCTGTATGTGCCCTTCTGTGGGCTTTCCAACATTCAGTTACATCCTTGAGATGGTCCTAATGGGAAATAAAACTACCCTTTGGTTAAATTTGAGTGCTGAATTTTATGAATTTTGCCAAAAAACACAAATCTTTTTTTCCCTGTTATCTGAGGAATAGGGCTTGAAAGGTCATGTGGACTGAACCAACAGTTGTTTGCTGTATTACAGAACAGCTCAAATTCTGGCCTAGTCTTGATACTGTCTTCCCTGGGGATCTTTGGGAAACACAGCAACCCTCTTGCACTCTATACTTGATCTTTATATGAGGCATTTGTATTCAAGTGTGTCTGCTCTGGGATAGGTGATGGATAAGAGCAGGCTGAATGTATCACATCACAGAATTAGTCTACTCACAACTTTCCCCTGATAAAGGGTAAGGATTTAACTGTTTACACACACTGTAAAATTGTATCTGCCCCTGTCTCTCTTGAACACTAATGTCTTTGTAATTTTGCTGTACAGAAAAGGTTTGGACTGAAGGACTCATTAGACCAAAAATTAGAGCAGGTAGAAAAGCAAGGCTGGATTGGTACTTTGTTCCTTTGTGTTAGTTCAGTTAGCCTGCTATAGGTACATATTTAAGTCACAGACTGTACATGTATACTCAACCAAGAGCAGTTCCAGGATTGACACAGGAATGCAATTCTCTCCAATGCACCTCACTTCCTAATACACATCAGTAGTTTCTGATGGATCTCACAGCAAATGCACTGGCTTAAAAGAATTTGAGGTCAAATTGACTGTCTATAATAAGCTTTCATGAAAATAGCTTCCTTTAAGTGGTAAGTAATAGCTGCTGAAGACTGGGAATTGAATTATTGAAGAGACACAAGTTCTTAGAAAGATACTCAGGAGAGGGTGTTAAACTTTTCTGTCAACACAAATACAGGTTGAAGATTAGACCTACTAGCTCTAGAATTATAGTGACCGGGAATAAATTCAATCTGCTAACATCAAAACATGCTTCCTTTATAATAAATAGTGATTTTCAAAATGTAGTAAGTCAGAAGTATATTAATCCATCGATGGTTACTTAAATCTATAAATACTTTGGCATGGAAGTTTTATATACAGCTTGACACAGTAAGTAATACTTAAAAGATTCACTATTGCCCCTCTAATAACAATCTGGTTTAATATAAGCAATGTTATTTAAACAGCTTGTATAGTTTATCCTCCTGGATAGCACACAGTAGAATAATGTGTCTTTCCTAGCATGTTTGAGGTTAACTTCATTTTTTTTTTTTTTGGTAAAAATTCCAGTATTCTCATGCTGGATTATTCAAGGTGCTAAATTTTGCAGTCTTTAACTGCAAAGACTGCAATTTTGCAGTCTTTAAATTAAGCCAAATAAACATCCCTTGACAGTACCTATCACATTTAAAACAGTGATTTAATATTTTCCTCATTTTGCGAACTTGTTTTCAGTTCAAGGAAAAGCAGCAATTTGGGCTCTTTCCTTATTGTGAAATGTGCAAGGAGCATGCTGAATCCCTAGTAATCAGGAATTGGAACATAACATAGCTCTTCCTTCAAAGATATCCTAAATTCTGTCTGATTAAAAAATATCTTCCTTGATTTTGGCTCTAGTATAGTAACTGCAAACTAAGACCACTAAACAAGTATAAAATATGAATTTCTTGTGTTAGAGCAGAAAATAGGAAGAAGGAACTTCAAAGCAAGTGGTAATAAGCCTTTTTGCAAGGGACTTTGCGAAGGTATGTTTTTTAGTTTTTTGAAAAGTAGAAGGTGGTAAGCAAGCTTTAACTTCAAGGTTTTTTCACTTTGTTTTTTTTAGCAGACAAAGTTCTGTGGTCATCTCTGTGAAACTGAAGTTTTCACAGAATTGGAAAATGCAAGTAAATGTTCCTTTTATACCTCTGGAGCCAGACTTGGCCTTCTGCTGATAAAAAAGTACAGTCTGTAGGCTACTTTAAGACAAGGCACTTGGGCATCACCTCTTTTCCCCCTTGTCACCCAGCTACAAGGCTTTTTTTCTTTTCTGAAATAAGCTACTAGTTAAAACTCTGTAGTACATAGTTCTTCAGCTGATGTTCTCCACAGTCCTTTAGAGTTGTGCTTTACTTGATAAACTATTCATGAAACAACGGGATTTGTTGCTTAACTGAGCAGCTGACCAAATACAATGAAAGGAAGAAAAAAATGCTGCAGCATCTACCTGGTGTGCAACTAGCTAGAAAGAAGAATCTGGAAAGTTGTCTCCAACTAATCACTGCCTTCAGAAATACAGTGAAGAGGCTTATGAACCCTTGGAAACTTATTACATGCCAGTAGGCTGGCACTCTAGTAAGGTAGTCTGCTCTAGCAGGCCAGGTGAAAAATGACTCTCCAGTTTGCTTCTTGGCTCCTACTGAGTAAAGGATGACAGGAGGGCATTTACTACTTTTTGCAGTTTCACCTCTCCTTAGAGGCATCAGACAGCACTTTGATATTTGATATTGATCATTTTCCCAAGTTCAGCTGCTTTAAAAGTGAGGCTCAGCAGCAGCATTTTACAAGTAAAGCCATAAAAAATGGCATGATTACAGAAAGTATGTCAGAAAAGAATCTGCCATCCCATGCGTGCTTTGCCTGCAGCAAATCGTCTGGTGTTTCTTGCTTAAGGATAAGCACAAGTAGCAGTGCTGGTCATGCCTGTTACAGTGTGGGAGTAAATGATAAAGGAAATTATATTGGCTGTTTCTGTAGGAGAGTGGTATGGTATTGTAAAACAGGGATAAAGAATGGAATCCAGAGACCTAGTATTTCCAAGTGTGGAAATACTTAATATTAAAAGCAAGTTCATTAAGCAAGCCTAGCCTCAGGCCAAGGAGATGTATGAGCCCTCATCCATTTGCCAGGAGTGCAGAGGTGCTTGCCTGACTTCTGCTTGTCTTGTGGAGCCAGGAACCATGCTGCTTCTTTGCTTACTATGGAATAGGGAAGTCCTTCCACAGTCTCTGGACTGCCTGTTATGGATTTCAAGTTGATGCATGACTGGACCAGTACAACTAATTTCTTGGCATGGCTGTTCACTAAGTATGGTGAAGTTCTGTGATGGCTGAGCTGATCTAGCAGTTCCCTGCTGTTGAAAGGCATAATGGTACTTCATACTATGTACAAAAGAGATATTGGGTGTTGTGGGGAAGGGGAGAACAGGACTGCCAATCAGCACTGACAAGCAGAGTAGCTGATCACTTAAAAACCAAAAAACAAACTGAGATTTTTGAGAACAAGCAAGCATGGTAGATAAATTGGTGGATATATATCAGGGACCAGTTTATCTACCACTGCATGCTTCTGCCAGTCAGTAATGCACTGGATCAGGGAGTAACCTCACTAAGATTAGAATCTGAATTCTGTTTGACACCACAATAATAACAGGATCTCTCTCTTACAGGAATCCCTTTCTGCAGCCTCTGTAGTCAGTATGCTGAAGGGGAATTGTGAAAAGCAAAAGTGAGTTTGTATTCCTGCTTTGATGGTGAAATAAGCTAGGTAGTTAAAATACTTGTCTACTGCTGTGCTGGTTAAAAGGTAAACCAGCAGGGGAAATGAACTCAACTCAAAGGGAGATTATAAGTCAGAATAACAATTTAATAAAATAATACAATAAATACGATTATACAGACAAACAGTTGGTTTTAACCCACAAAACCCAAATGTATAACCCAGCACCCTGGGCATGAACAGAGTGGTGTTTGTTGGGCCCCCTGAGTCCAAAGTAAAAGGAGAGGGAAAAACCTGCTGGTGAGAGAGCTGTTGCAGTCTGGTCAAGAGTGATGGTTGCAGTCCGGTTGAAAAGTGATGGTTGCAGTCCAGTCGAGAGTGATGGCTGCAGTCTGGTTGAGAGTGGTGGTCTGCAGTCTTCCTCTGGATCCCACGAGTGATTAAAAAAGTCCCAAGACTCCAAGATTATATCCTCCAGTTCAGGCAGGAATGCCCAGTACCTCCCTCAGGGCGGGGAGTTCCACAATGGGTGTGAGGACAGGGGGCACCCTCCTATCTCCCAGGCCTCTTAACACCCAGTTTATAGCCTGAGGAGTCAGGCTGCTCTGGGCAGAGGGTGTAAATGGTCTGTTGATAACAGTTTCTGGGAAATGGCATGGAAGGCTATAGAATACACAGTTTTGGGTTACACCCATACAGTGATGAACTGGTCCCAGCTGTTCTAACTAGGACAACTGCTATTTCTACGATCGATCGTGTTGTTTTAAAATAGACCATAATCTTGACATCCGTCACGATGCATCATAAGCAGAGCGGGAAAGTAGCAGCATCCCCATTGTTAGATCAGTTGGCTCTTGTGCTTAACACTGCTGTCGTGTACAGGGGGGAAAAGCTAAGTAGTAGCAAGACCACCTTGTTATCTTTTTTAGTAACTAATAAACCTGTTACAGCAAAAGGAGACTTGACTACCCACAGTATTTTTTAGGTTGAAAGAACCACTAGATTTTTCACTTGCATTAGAAAAGCGTAAGAAAGTTGCAAATTTGCTGGTTGTAATCCCATTACAGTATGCCAAGCAATTTGTGCTAGTTTGTGATGCGCTGCTCCAGCTGCTTTGCTTTAGAGTATATAAACAGTTACATACATTTGCAATCCCCACTGAGTAAGGGCCTGATTGTACTAAAACTCAGCTACATTGAAAACTCAAACAATCCATCAAGAATGGTAATAAACAGTAAAATCGAGGGTAGCTGGGTTACAAGTACAGAGTAATTTCAAGCTCCTGCTTTTGACTGCTATGAAGCTGTTAAGTGTCTTCTAGACCCTGGTGAGCATTGAAACAAATTGCTTTACCATTATCATAAGTTGGGGGGGGCGGGGAGTATTTGGGGGATCAGGTAGCATAATTTAGCAATTCTCCAGCATGAGACAGGCTATGGATGAGGCTGGAGATTCTCAGCATCTTTCTCAGGCTCACTGAGCCTCTGAGCAACTTGCCTTAGGTACCCACTTGCCTCTGAAGTCCAGAAGTGTTGACTTCAGCATTTGCCTCAAGGTAAAATGATAAATAACTTGTACTAGCTATACATAAACTGCAAGAGTAAATCTGTTGAAATAGAAAATTTTTTTACACCTGTCATATTAGTCAATTCTCTCAAGTTTTCTACACTGAATGTATTGTCTGCTATAATGTTACTTAGTGTTGGTCAAATATAATGTACCATTCATGGCAATAGCAAGGGAATTAATCTGCCACTGAAATTCACTGAATGGAGGTGTTTGGGTTTGCGTAGAGCAAGGCAGCTCTCTATTCTCACCTATTAATAAATGCTTCTTCCTCACTGTATCTGAAAGGGATTAAAGGTAAAGTAAGACCTGTCTGGATTTGTTACAGAAAAACATTGGATTCTAGCAATTAGTTTTCTGTAATCTGAACTATCTCTGTAGGAACAGTTTATCTGGATGAAGTTTGGGCACAGGTCCAATTCATAGGTTTTATTTCAATTATTTATGCTGAGTTTGTAATGACATGCAAGTAAAACTTGCATGCTTCATATGCCATTCCTGGTGGAGCATTAGCAAGGGTTTTGTTAGCAATTCTGTACACACCCTAGTTGATCTGCTGCTGTACCTCTTGTAGTTTCTCCACAGTCCTCCCAACTAAGACTGTTACTATGGATTGTTGCCTTAGCATCAGCCATCAGTGACACAGACACAGCTTCTGGAACTCTGTAGTTTCTGCATGCCTTGTGTTTGTGTCAGGTAAGTCAACAAGGCCCAGAGAAGTGAAAAATTTGGCTGTATACTTAGAGGCTGTGTTTCTGGACTCTACCACTGACTAAATACAGCAGTTATACAGCCCAGATCCCTAGTGCACCTTTGCTTCCATCTAGTGTATTTAATTCCTGCTTCTGCATTGCTTCATTAACTGTGCAGGAAACAGGCTCCTAAATTCAATTTATTATCTTCTTAGTTACCTAGGGGATTGGGTTTCACACACACTGAACACAAGCCTCTTGCTCTGAGAGTCTGGGAAATATCCATCCTTGGAGATGTTCAAGAGCTGACTGGACACAGCACTGAGCAATCTGATCTGGTTAGACCCACCCTGAGTAGGATTTGACTAGATGACTTCTGGAACTTTGTTCCAACCTAAATTATCTGTCATTCTGTTGGAGTCACTATTGAAACATCCCATATCATGAAAAAAAGGAAATCTAAGCTCTGAGTCCCTACTCTGACCGGTTTCATGCAGGCACTTGAAGTGTTCCCCAGGCCACCTAGAATAATGCTGGAAATGGCAGGCCATCAAGTATCCATGAGTGGATTTAGGTGACACAAGAATAGTATTCACTAGGCTACAGAAAGTGCAGCTGCTCCCCAGTGAAAAAGGCAGGGTGCAGAACAGTCAGATTTGATTCTGTTTTGATACTCTCTGTGTATGAATGAAGGTTCATATGGGACTCTGAGAATAATGCCTTGTCACAGAGGTTTAGTGCCCAGAGGTCATCAGACTTGCCACCCAGATGCATCCGTACTCCCCCCTCTTTCCAGCCCTCAATAAATTAAAAAAGAAAAATCAGTGTAAGAGAGAAAAGGCCTCAGGAATCTGTGATGTACTGCTGAGGAAAGCTGAAGGACGTTGCAAAATGCCAGGAGAAAGTAAGAAGCGGGCCACGTGTGGCAATGGAGAAGAAAAACAATCACACCTGTGCCTCCACCTCAATCCCCTGCAAATCTCATTGGAGACAGAGGCATCCTAATGCAGTAGCCAGTAATGTACTTGCAGGGGAAAGAGGAAAGTCAGTGCTGCTAGGACTAGACATAAATCTTGCTCCAAATTTCATTTTTAGTTATGCCTTCTCTCAGGTTCTGAGCAGGAAGGAAATGGGGGCAGGGAGAATATCTCTCAGCACATTAACTTGGTCTCTGAGGTGATTCTTAGCTTGTTCATCTATTCCACTGGAATGTAGTAGAAGCACTAACCAGAGTGTAGCAAGCTGAGTCAGCATCCAAGTCTTCTCTTCAAAGAAGTGCATTTCTCGAATCCAGAATTGTTTCTTCTCCATTCTCATAATCTCTAGAAGTTTAGCCAGTGCCAAAACAATGCTGCTTTCCTTGCCTGGTTTGTAATGCTCTTCTACAACACACTTCTCAGCTCATTAGTATCCTTCTAGATTCTGGGTCAAATGAGTTTAATTTCAATTTCTATCCACTTTATGTTTGCTTCCTGCTCATCATGACAGTTTTCTGCAGGTTTTCGTGTCTAAGTTTGTCTTTGATTGAACTTAGTTCAATGAAACAACTGCACCTGCAGCTCTAAATGAAGATTACCAGTCTTTCATACTGTGGTAATGATATCTCAGTCTTAATCAGATAAATCCTTTAATGCCTCCTAAAATTGCATTTGGGGTTTTTTGTGTTTACAACACAATTGTTTGTTGATCACTCTATTCCTTGCCTGTATCATCTCCAAGTAAAAGCATTTGTTATTCGTACAAATTAAAATAACTTCAGCTAGAAAGCTTGAGGAAGAAACACATGGGAATAACCAAGTATTTGATCTTAATGAGGACACTCGCCTTGGATATTCCAGGGAACTCAAAGCCTGTCTGAAATAAGCAGAGCAGGAGCTACATTAACCACAAAACTGTATTGCTCTGCTTCTTGGCAGAATGGCACCAAATCAGGTCAGCTGTAGCTCCAGGAGCTATATAGGTACCTCCCTCCATCTTATAATTAATGGACTAAACATTTTGTTAGCATGTTGTATAACCTAAGCAGCTCTCTCCTCACATGCTGGCTCCACTGTCTGTCCCACTCCTCAGACCCCAATCTCCCTAGGTACAGGATGCATAGGCAGCTCACTTAGAGGCCCAGATTCCTCTTGTAGGGGAACAGCAGCCAGTAGAATTTTTATCAGCCTCCACCTGCCCCCAAAGACACCTCAAATAAAACATTTTAAGCTCCATAAATCTGACCTCTCTGTTTAAACTGTTCCTGTAGAAAATTCATTACTACCTCCAGGCAATCTGTCTTTTAGAAGTTAGACATCACTTAAATCTAGTTGCAGAGAGAATAGAGGTCCAGCCTCAAAGGCATTTGGCACATAATTCAAATTGAAAAAAGCTACCTATGTGACTCGCCTAGACTCTCCTTTGGTAGTGTAATGTAAGAATAAAATGCAGGTCCCAGGCCAATACCAGCTGAGCACTTTGGTCCAGTTCTCCCTTTCCCTCCTCACGCATGCACCGACCTAACTGATATCTCCCGTCCTACCTTCCATCAAAAACTGACACTCACCCTAAGTAAGTAGTGCTAATTAGTTGATGCAGAGGATCCTCAGAGAATTGAAACACACCCTCTTCCTATTTACTTGGATAAGCCTTATAAAAAAGAAATCCATCATGGCTGTTAAATCCAAGGATGAGGGTGTCAATGCATCAGAAGTTACTGAGGGCCCTGAGTGTGTTTTGGGAGAGCAGCACCACTCAATTGCCCTGTTCTCACATTTTTCCTTAGATACTTGGTGTGTGTCACTGACAGAACCAGGCGAATGGGCTATGTAGCACTTGTATGTGATCCGATGCACATAAGCACTCTGATACTGGGGGTTTGTGTTGTATTTCTTTTTACTTAACAAACATCTTCCACAGATGTTTTGTAGGGAAGATGAAAGTGTCTATGCAGACCTAAGGTAGATAAGGAGTTGCAATACGTAGGTTTTTTTCTCCATGTATTTTGTACATATTTTCCTCATTGTTTCCAAGAGTTTGGTGTTTTGGGTATGAGTGTCATGAAAATGAGAGAACTGGAGATGGTATAACTAGCTGATACAGTTACTCTTTGGGAGCTGCTTACTCATGGGCTTCATGAAGACTCAGAAAATACTTGCCCCAGAATGCAAGAGGTACTACAAATCCGTTGAAATACCTACTTCATGGCACTGGGTGGTTTTTAAAGTCACTCTTAACATGGCAGATAACTTTTTTTGGTAAAGTTAAAAGTAATTAATAATACTGATTTAGCCATATCTGTGCTTCTTTGAAATCTAATACTTCAGCACTCTTGCAATTACTTCTCCAGATAAGTTCTAGGGGCCTTGGCAATTGCTTGCTGCTGCTATTTTGATCCTATGCCCTAGGAGTATAAACTTAGTTATAGAAACTCCGAGTCCATTTAATGAACTACATGAATCAGAGACCTGCAATAAAGCCCAATTAGAAATGAGTGCACAGGGAATATTGATCTCCTTAAAAGCTTTTACAGCTTTCAGGATCTGCTTGGTCACTCACTGCTGCAGCAGGCACCAAGCCTTTCCTGCCACTTCCCTTTCATTAGCTTGCTGGGATTATGGTCAGATTAAGATGTGATTGAAAAGATCAGGTGGTGGGGACCCTGGGTTATGAGGGAGAGCCCCCAGATAACCCTTCTCACACATGCTCACAGTCACCTGGGTCAGGTTTTATTACTACCTAATTCAGAGGAAATTCCTACAGCAGTGCTTGCTTTTCCTCTGAGCAACACCAAAAATCCCCTTTGAGATTGTATGATCTTTTTTACTAATGAACATGGTGTCTGGAGGCACTGAGTTCACAGAGGTCATAGATGATAGCATTACCACGCACAGCACATCCATCAAAGGGTCCACTCACTTGAGACCTTCAGCCTTGTTTGCAGTATATTACAGGATAAGAGCCCCTGTGGTAATAAAACACTCATTATTCAAATAAGACATTTGAATAAGAACTTTAGAAAGTATCTGTGGCATCCTAGCCAAAACACAAATTCAGATGATTTCAGACTCTTTTCTAGCTGTACCCCAGACAACGGATGGTGTCCAAAAGCCCAGATCCAAAGGCTGTAGGTGCGATGTGAATTGCTAGATCTCACACTGGAATCCAAAAAGCCTCTGTTCAACTGTTGTCCAAAGCTGGATTCACCTCAAATATGCACATCTCAGTCTTCACAATTCAGGATCTGCTTCAACACCTATCCAGAAGTGTTTTAATCTCAGCTGTGTTCAGACACCTCTGAGAGTAAGTGCTAAGGGAACTCATAAACAAGGTGTTCCTTCACTTTCCTTGATTTGATAAGCCTTCTCCAAACACAGCCATTGCAAATAAATGGAAAAATAAGAGTTGCTGCTTTCTCTATTTCCCCAAACAGTAAAGGCTTGTCTGGGGCGGGCAGGAAGGATTAAAGGCCAAAACACCGACTGTCTAATGGTGAGGATCTCTTGAAATCCTTGATATGGAATATCTGAGGACGGACTGCACCAGTGTGAAAGTAATTATAGTTTTCTAGTAGCAGCTGGGGTATTTGCAGAAAGGTCCTGCATTCCACGCAGGACCTCCAAAGGCTGTTTATGAGCTTGAAATTAAATGGTTACTGAATAAAAATGCAAAGTAATTCCTGAAGCAATCTTAGGCTCCAGGCCTTGCTCCAAAGACATGAAGCTCTCCAACCACCAGGCTAGAATTATACATCCTTTGTTCAAAAGCTCTATTATCATGTGAGCTGCAAAGTAGAACAGCTTTAGCAGGCAGAACTAAGAACAGCTCCACTTTGAGCAGTCCCAGTTTCCCAAAAAATCTGTTCCTTCATTGACATATTGCATTGGTACAAGGGTGGGAGTGATTCCTGACAGCCGTATCAGGTACAGGGAGCAGACCCCTCCTATGGACTTCCCCCAGCAGGATGCTCTGCTTGAGGCGAGAAAGCTGCTCTACCAGCCTTGCAGCAGAATCCCCGTGGGATTCATAGTTCAATGTGTGCTAGAGAGGTTCCTGGGCAAAGGGGCTACAGCTGTGCTGGCAGCTGCTGGTCCTGTCAAGGGCTCTTGGATGCTGCAAGCAGCCACCAGTGTCTCAGTTGTGTCCTGTTCTGACCTGGGAAAGAGAAGCTGCAAAGACAGACTGAAGCCAGCTTTTCTGCCCCCCTGCCCCTCCAGGCTGAGCTCATCTCTGATTTGGGGGCCTGGCTTATGCTGGTTCCAGGCTGGTGTAGTTCACTGGCACTATTTATTTTTAATAAGATCAAAATGAAGCTGGGAGTGGAGATAGGGAAGAGTTTTGCAGAAATCCAGACCCCTTCTCTCTCAGGACAAAGGATTTGTGCTCGAGAGGCTTCCCCAACTCTTCAGCATAGGCTCATTACTTGCAGATACCTGACAAACTTCTGCCACAAAAACTCAGAGTAAACAGAAGTGATGTGTGACAGTTAAATGTTGCTAATGAGCATCAGGTGTTTGCAGGGGAAAATGGCTCCTCGCCTTAGAGATGGTAATTATTTAAAATATCTATTTAGCATTTAGATTGCTTGGGGGAAAAAGAGCTTGGAACAGTTGATTGCCTTGAAAAATGCTAAGGTATTAAGTGGGTCTCTGAACATTGCTTTTATCTCCTCAGACAGAAAGCAGAGGTGACACTTCAGCTTTGGGTAATTAGAGGGACTTCTGAGATCATTTGGTTGTCCTTGTCAGTAGCGTTGTAACAGTACAGTCTCCAGTTGAAGAACTGCACACAACAAATCTCGGCCCAGTAGCGTTTAAGAGAGAGAAAATACAAAAGACTGAACATGCTGCACTGAAGCCTGGAGACAACTGTGAAAGACCCAGTTTGAAGATCCTTTGGTATGCTTTTAGACTTAGCTACATCTGTTGCATTTTTAATTCCCCGTTTTCATTAACAAGTGTGTTATGGCTTCTGCATCATCAGCTCTCACAGGCTGAGTGATTTACACTAAACAAAACTCTTGGAGGTAAAGGCTCCATGAAAATCCTAGATATGGCAGGAGGTAAGAGTGAGGAGCCCAACTCCCCTGCAGCAGCTGAATATCTCCACTCATAGGATGCACTATGCTAGCCTGTGCCAGTAAGCCTGGTCCAGGGGATGGTTTAAAACTACTAAGGGCTGGCTGAAAGGATAAAGCAGCCTGCAGACCCAATATACCAGGCTGAGCAAACCCAACAATTTAGAATCAAGTCTCTGCTACAATTTGCTACTTTTCCTCAAAAATCCGAGAAATTACCTGAAAAAAATGACTTCTGCCTCAGATAGATCCCTCCATACCTGAGTCGCTGGAACACCGACATGCTTCCCATCCTGCAGCATGCTGAGCAGCAGAGGCAGTCCAGATGGTAAGCCCACATAGTCAAGCCTTCATCTACTGCTGTCATTAAGATGATTTTAATGGAGAGAAGTATCAGTGTGTTAAGCAGTGTATTAACTTGAGATAGGTAGGGTGTGTCAAAGGGGAAGAGAGGTGATGCTGGATGCTGAGGGAGGATCTGTACAGAGCATCCCCTGAACATTGTCAGTACAGAAGGCAAACCTGATTCAATATTAACTGTATTTCTCTCCTTCCTAGTAGCTACTTCAAGATTTAAATGCTCTATCACCAGTTTCCTTGTGTTTGTTGCTAAAGAAATACCAAGGAGGATAACCACAAAGCTGCTCTCTAGCCCTCAGGCTCACACCTGCCTTTGTCCGGCTCTTTATTGGTGGTCCTGCCACAAAGCCAGTGGCTGGCCAGCAGCGTTCTCCCAGCCACTCACATTTCTTAAAGCCAACAGTATTAAAATTCAGGAATTTATTCTGAGCAGGAACAATTCTGATCGAGTCTGTTTCCCAAATGTGACAAGTGTATGCACAGTCTTGTCCTGGAAACACCCCCAGCCATCACAGGAAGACTTCTGTTCCTTTCACATTTCTTTCTTCTTCATCCTGTTGCTCTACTATTGATTGGGCTGAAAGGCACTCATCAGGCATCTTCCCTTTTTTTCTGCTCTAGAAACCATGGCCATATTTGTGTGTCTTCATAGCTATCTCAGTACTTCCCCTTCCACCGCTTTTCTGTTTGCCACAGCACTGGGAACAACACTGCTTCTCTTCAGCAAGGGTGAAATGCAAGCCATTACCTTCAAAATATACCAACATTGATATGATTTCTGGTTTGCCCTCATTATATGTTGGGAAGACTGGGAAACAAGGTGTTTTGGTGCGTAAAGAAATACACACACACTCTGGTGAACTATAAAAAGATCACCTCTTCAAACAAGCTGTTCTCTGTGCTTTGTATGCAGCTGTCCCACTTCTTTGAAACCTTTGTGGGAACTTCCAAATACAGCTATACTGCAGGGCCAGTTCTGGTTATCCTGATGCTGAAGGGAAGCCAATAGCAGACAGCAGCAGGTTTACAAGTTAAAACTAAACAACCATCAGGAGACCCCATGGCAGCCCCATGGGGCAGTGACACGACATGCCAGGGCGTGAGGTGAAATGGGATCTCGAGTTGGGATGAAGCCTGTGAGAGCTCAAAACCACCCCAGGAGGCAGAAGCCACCATGCTTACAAGAAGCTCAGGCTGCTACAGAGAGGGATACTGAGATACATCCATCAATTGAAACTGAGATGAGGAGAAGGCAAAGCACCCCTGGGCTGTGAACACAAAATTCAGGAAGAAGAGCCCTTGGAAAAGAAAGTAGAGACAGATCTGGAGGTGCAGAGGGATCCATGGGTGGCCTTTTGGGTCAGTAAACCTATTTTATTCACTTCATGGTCATGAATTTGTGCCTCCCCCAGGCACTGGCCAGCTCATCACCCAGTGCACTGCTGCTGTTGTTACTGTGAAGCTCAACTCTGCTGCAGGCAGTGAGTGGTAAGCAGTGTTGCTGTACTAGTTTCCATGGAAATCAAAACCAGAGAAGCTGGTTTCCACCAAAATCGTATTAAAACCACAATTTTGTCCCAAGTGGATTATTTTTGTTACTGTTTCTCTTATTCTTTTTTTTTTTTTGCACTGTGCAGTACAGATGGAGCTGGATTTACTTTAATGACTCAGATTTGTAAAGCACAAGTTTAATCAATATGTCAAGCAGAAACCACTATTTCCATTCAGATGGGATGCCTCAAAAATAGGCAAGTCTGAACACTTACCCAGTGTCATTTTCAGCAAAGAAATACTACCTTGTTCTGGTCTGGTTTTAATTACTGGTCAGTCACTGGTTAGATTTAAGCAGCATTTCTCAAACAGATGCAGATCAGTCAAAAAAGGAAAAGGTTGTTCACTTAGCTCCTGTACTCAAGACTCCCATTGCCCGGTGGCTCCTTTGCAACATGTTGCAGCACAGAAACATTTTTTAACATAGCTCTGGGCTGTATCAGAGACATTTGCAGAACACCTTACAGAAAAAAAGCCTTAGAAATGTGGATGGTTGCTACCTTGCACAGGGGCAATGCCTCCTGCCTGCGCATGGGCACTGAGTTCTCCACTGGAGAAGCAGAAGCTCAGCATGCTGCAAATATCCTGTTTATTTTCACAGGGCAGTGCTCTGCTGGCTTTTTGCTACTATAGCAGCAAAACAAACACACTGAAAACAAGGGGGTTTTTTAGGTATATCTAAACATCTAATTTCATTATTTGCAGTTCTCCAGGGCTCCTTTGCTTCTGTTTTAAGTGCTCACAAGTCACACTGAAGGACTAAATCTTAGGCCCCCTAAAAGAGAGAGATACAGGAGCTCTTCAGTTGTGTTCACCAAGCAGTA
>NW_016690362.1:1427481-1484467 GCF_001604755.1 Lepidothrix coronata
CAGGAAGCATATTAGGATGCTTGCCCAAAGGAAGAGCAGCAATCAGGTTTTCTGCACTTAGTATGTACTTCTAAAAGGCTGAAGAAGTCCAGTTAGAGGGATAGAGTTATCCCCTTCCACACATTCTGCAGCCCAGTAGCAGAGGGTTTTGAGAATGAAGAGACATTCCCACAAGGTCTCTGTATCAAGCAAATCCCTTTTAACAGACTGCAAAAAATGATGGTCTCTTAGCACCTAGATTTGTTACTGAATGTAGTTTGGAGAATATCTCTATTTTTAAGAAAATAATCTGCTTTGTGAGTGCTAAAATGAAGTATTTGAGTATTTAAAAAAAAACAAACAAAACAAACAAACATGCAACAAAACCAAATAACACATGATTTGCCTTGTTAGACAAAGCATCTACCAAATTTGACCCAGCTGTACGACTGCAGGGGACATGGTGATTGTATGTTTTCAGGCTCCTGCAAAGAAGTTACTCCCCCATAATTTTCCCCACACTTGGTTCTAGTTCCTTTTGAGACACCTGTTTCTACTCCAAACTCAACTCTACTCTTCTCGAACTCAAACTCAACTCTACATACGTCACGTACGTGTCAGACCATTGCATGTTTGACCCTATCCTCCTCAGAGGGTAACTCATTCTTCGCTCATTTCTCCTTCCCTCCAAGCCCCGTCCCTCCCCCAGTCTGGCTCTTCAGAAGATCAGTATATCATTTTCCAAGACAGGACTAATTAAAGTATTCCCATCCATCATTACAGCCTAAGAACTTCCTGGTTTCTAGGACACTTCAGAGATCATCTCTCAGGGTGTGCATGGCAGGGCTCCAGGGACACAGCCCAACTATGTTCTGCTACAGAAGCACCATTAAGAGAGGAAGCCACAACTCGTCTCCTTTTTATTGAGTTCCCACAGCACTCAAACACCAGATATACCACCGGGCTCCATGGGGGAGCACTGGTTCCCCCCACACCAGCTAACTTCCAGAATACCTTCCCGAGACAGATGCTCTAGCACAGCTCCTTTCTGTAGAAGCAGACCCAGCTGATCCTAGTTTGAAAAAGCCTAGCAGGCAGTTAAGCCCCGATTTTAAAGTCTCCAACTTGACATTTCTGGTTGTTTTTATTTTTTTAAATAATGTGAGGTTAGGAAAGCTTACTCAGCCTCCTTGGGGAATTACCGTATTTGAGGCTCAGCAACATGCATTCAAGGAGGCATCTGTGGGTGGTGACGCTTCTCTGCCCTCAAGCCAGAGGTAGAAGTAAGGTCTCTGGGAGGCTTATGTAAAAAATAGGCAGGCTGATAACCTGAGGAAAAGATCAAGTAACAAGAAGAATTAATTCTCCCCACTCCCACCTATTTTATTCAGCATGTGAGTCAGTCCATTAATTGCTGGAAAGGATATTTGTCTTCCTATCCAGCTGAGAAGGACTTCTTCAGTCCTTTTCAACTGATATGCCATTGTATCCTAGAAGTATCTCTGCCAGCTCCAGCAGTATCCCTCTAGAAGCACCCCGGGAACCCATGCAAAGAACTGGGGTATGCACGTCTGGGGAACAAACCCAGTGAGAGACAGAGGAGAGGACCGGCAAGGAAGGATGCTCTTTTCCATTAGAGGAAGTTAGGGGGAATAATAACTGGCTGAAACACTTGTTTCAAAATGGATTTTATTCCAGGCATTAAACAGATTCTGGCACATGCTTTATGAAGAAAAAGGAAAACAAATCTGGGCTCCACATAAATTACATCTGGCAAAGAGCAACTTACAAGTGAGTGGGGAAAATAAACCTTTCAAAATTGATTTCTGTACAACAGTAGTTTCAGCTCCTCTTAAATAAACCCCCATTGGTTCACAGCACACAAAATTACATTGGATGTTCTGATACAAAACTAGCTGTTTTTAAAGGCATTACCAATGCAAATGCTCTGTCTTGACAGTGTAGGGGGCTGCTTAAAATAAACAGGAAAACAAGAGTGAGCAGCTGCTTGTTCTAATTGTTAAAGAAACACAACACTGGGACAAATCTGGGGACTCAGTCAAAAACCCTACCACAGTCCTGTTCCAAAACATGGCACTGCATGGACCTTGGAGAAGAAAGCAAGGGAAATGGAAAGTATGCTAATAATGAGTTTGGACAAGACTTTGTTCTGAGAAGTTCAGTTCGCCCACTTGAAAGCAGACTTTTGTAATGTACCTCCTTTTCAGGAACGGCTAAAATGCATTGGAAACTAATGGCTTCCAAAAGTGTAGGGAGGTCTATATCTAGATAGAGCAGTGGTTTGGCTGAAAGCATAGTGAGCAGTGGGGAGCTGACCTCAGGAGAACATGTCCAAAAACAGGTAGAGTTTTATTTTTTAACTCCTAACTCCAGAAACAATTTGAGTTATTGACATCTAGCATATTGACATCTAGCATGTCCACCTCTTCCCCTTTCTCCCCAAGGCCAGCTCACAGCCCCAAATGGCTGCCAGTTTACTCTCTGCCAGGAGGAGAGCAGTAGCAAGAGAGGTACAAATCAACACAGCTAGCCCAGGTGTATCTGCTCCAAGAGCAGTCAGTAACCTCCAAAAGTGGAGCCAAACACACAGTCAAGGGCAGTAGCCATTGTACTGACAAGAGCCCTTTGAATCAGGCCTGGCCCAGAGCTTGGAGACTGTAGAAAAGCAGAGCTTCTGTGGTCTGCAGCAGTCAGGAGAACTGTCTGTAGAGGAGCTGGGTCCTAGTCCCAGAACGGTTATGAAGAAGGAACTGCAAGAAAGCCGCACGCACAGTGGGAGCAAGGAGGAAGGAGCAATACCTGGTGGAGGAGTGAACATGCTGTTAGCTGCAACCCTTAAGCTGCTGGAGAGTAAAATGGGGGAAGCTCAGATGGTCCACTTAGGATGCATTTTGACGAAAATACACAATCCTTTTGCACTTCATTGTATACAGAGCATCCGTATAGTACCTGCTCCGTGGCCCTTCATCTCTCTTTGTATCAACATTTTTCAATCCAGGTATGTGAGAATTTGGCTGTTCCTGTTTTCTGTTGTATAATGATGCCATTCTGGGAGAAGCGTCTCACGTATATTCTTGATTAAAAACGCAATAGCTAACAGGATGGCATTTCTCCCTTTGATGGATCTGTCTGTCCTGCCCTCTTTCTATTCCTACGCTATTTTCCTTCCTTCTCTGCTCTCTTCTGACCTCAGTGTTTCCAGCCCAAAGCATGTCTATACAGGGAAAGAGAAATCACCACAGAGTCAGTGCCCCCATTCCAACACGGAAGTGCAGCTGCACCATTCTGTAATGACCAAACGGAACTCCCTCATGAGTTTTCACAGTGCAGGCAGATCACTCTTCTAACTAATCAGTGCCAAGATAGTGAACAAACGTCAAAGTGAAGAGGGAGACAGGAAAAGAGCTCCTGCCACATGACAGATTTAAGTTTTTAAAACCAAGAAAAAAAAGCATTGTCCCGTTCTCACACAAGCACTTCTGAGCACATGCAACATATGAAGAACAGTATCTGTTCTTTTGTCAACTGTTTGGGCTAATACCAAGCTAAGATAAAGAATTAAAAAGAGATACAAACATGATCAAAAGCAGTCAGCTGTTCAGAATCCAGATGAACAACCTGTTTCTTCTACATCAGATCATAAAGGACCCAGGCAAGCAATTGCCTAATGAAGGTGGTCCTACCATCTGGTTCCCCAGTCAGGCTCTTGAAAAAGAGGGTTAGTTTACAAAACCTAGCTCAAGAGGAAAATTTAACAGATTTGAGTAGGAAAAGGTAAGGCGGTGGGGAAGTTTTTATTTATTTGAATAGGTAAGTGTTGCCAGGCAGGTCTGAAAACCCACATTCAGCTAGAGCTGACTGATAACTGGGAGCAAGACTGGGATGCTAGCTTGTCTTTGGTATTTCCAGAACACAAAGGAGAGATCTCTCAGGGGGGGCCTGCACTGTGGCAGCATTTGTACAGGGGACAGTTTAGGCTTCACCAGCTAACTAAGGTGCTCACTGGGAAGACAGAGGCGTGTCAAAAGTAGGGCAGCCACCAGCCTTTTTGCCTCCTCTTTCTGAGGGG
Source organism: Lepidothrix coronata (assembly GCF_001604755.1). NCBI lineage: Eukaryota > Metazoa > Chordata > Aves > Passeriformes > Pipridae > Lepidothrix > Lepidothrix coronata. The sequence continues at coordinate 1,431,551 of NW_016690362.1, forward strand.
GAAAAGCAACTAGATAGAGGGACTGGGTGGCTTGTCATGCCAGGCTGTGTTCACAAGGGCTATGCAGAGCTAGAGAGCCAGCATGAGGACTGTGGTCCTGCCCAGCCAATAGCAGGAAGTCTGCTATGACCTAGGGGCTGTCCCCTTCTGCCTCTCACAGCAGGGAACTGGGTGGATTCCTGCCACAGGCCTGAGCCACATGCAGTGTCACTGTCTGTGTGTGCTGCCCACATAGCTCTGTGCATCACCTGGGGTGTGGAGTGCAGTGGGCAGTGTCTGGTAACACCAGGAAGAGCAGCCAGAGAACAGTCTCAACTTCCCTGACATCCCAAAGTGCTGGCACCTGTTTCTGACTGGTTCCATCAGAGTGTGGTACCCTGAACTTGCAGGCTGGGATCACTCTTGGAGGCAGGGCTGGCCTTCCACATGTAAAAAAGCTGAAAGGAAGAATTCAACAGGGAATAGTACCAAAACAATCCCTGGTAACGCTGCTAAAACAGATTCTCCCTTTTCCATCTCTCTTGTCAGCATTGTGCCAGCCTCAGCACATTTGGCTGTAGGGCAGCTACTGTGGGCAAAAGATGGAATGGGTCCACCACAAAGAGGTGACAAACCTGTTCCCAGGGTCTGCTAGTTCTTTCTCAGCCTCTCTGCTCATCATGATGACTATTCTGGGCAGTCCTCACTGACAGTGAGGTAATGAGAGAAAACATAAAGGATGCGTGATGTTAGAGCAAAAAGCCAGGGAAGCCAAAGAGCTACCCATGTTTGTACAAGCATAGCCTAAGCTGCTGAACTGAAGGTCATAGAATCTGGATGCAGAAAAAGGAAAGGATGGGGACAGCTGCAAGGTACTTCTGGTCACTCCAAGTATTGGGCTGGGTCCTCCCCCATCTCTGGGTGCAGCTGTGCATGGGCATCAGCTACAAAGGAGAACTTAAGACAACAGATGGGAAGATTTCAGCAACTCTCCTGATCCATCTCACCCCCAGCTTCTTCTCTGAAAAGCTCAAAAACACCAAGTGCTCAGCTGAAATGGTGGCTTACTGATGGGCACAATGAAAACGTTTAGGGTCAGACATCCAAAACCATTCCTCCCTTTCCAATCCCCCTCTGTTCCCAAAGTCTCATGCACAAAGAAACGCAGAGATCTCTGTGCTACCATCATGTTGCTTGTAGCAGCTCCCACTGTTGGCCAGGTACACCTGCTTGACAAGGGTTGGTGACCATTCTTCCAGATTTGTTTTCCAGGCAGAGACCACTGACAAAGTGTTGAATGAAACTGCCTTTCATCTTCCACTTCTGTGAGAAGACACAGAAAAAACATGCTGTTACTTCCATTTCACCACACAACTGTGCCTTCAAGCTGAAGGTTGAGCCTAAATATCAAGTAAACCTCAACAACTGGAGAGAGTGAAAATCTGGGTATGGACAGCATCTCCAAATCACTGGTTTCCTGTATTAACGACATCTGGAGTTAGGTAGGGTTAGGGTGTAGCTGAATTATAGGGCTAGATATTCAGAAGCATCTAGAAGGCAAACAACACTAATGGTCACAGCACCAAGCCTGACAGATTTCAAAGAGTGTATGGACAATGCTCTTAGGCACATGGTGTGATTCTTGGGGTGTGCAGGCCAGGAGTTGGACTTGATGATTGTGATGGGTCCCTTCCAACTCAGCATATTCTATGAACACAAGAATCAGCAAGTAGTGACATTTTCAAATGCATATTATATTTGCAGTTTCCCTGCCATTCTCTGTCCTGCATCTCCATGCAGCCAGATACCTGTCAAAACCTGAAACCCCTCTATGGTTTCTTTCCAATCCATAGAGAGCAAAGCATTGAAAGGTCTCCCAACACAGAAAGAAATACGTCCACACTTCCTACTGTTCACTGGATCTCTCTCTCTCTTGCATGTCCCCTCATCTCTTCTCTCATAAAATTCAAGATTTTTGTGAGCACTACATTGAAAGCTCTTCATAGTTCTGCACCTTCTCAGCTGTCTCTTCTTCATAATTTTATTTGCCCTGTCAACATTTCAGTTTATAAGTGTGCATTTGACAGCTTCTCAGTGCATATTGCTCTGCTTTCTGCAGTGCTTTCTTCTGGGTCTGCTCCCCTCAGAGCATATGCACAAGGTCCCACATGCAACCCTTTCCTGAAGGTCCACTTCGGTTGTGCTGCTTGCCAGGAAACAGAACATATGCTGTAACCTTGCACTGCAAATTCTGCTGAGTACCTTCCATCCCTGCTAGAAAGAACTGGGAACATTGTGGCTAATAACGAAGACAAAAAAGTCAAAATGAGTCTGTGGGTTTGGAATCTCCCAGGTGAGGCAGTGCCATTCACCTCCAGTGGGACACAGCTGAGATCAGTAGGTTATAGGATTGAGGGGTCCAGGCTTCAGGGATTTTCCCATCATTCTTTTCAGTCACACAGATGACCCAGACAGAATTATGATCTGGGTGCTCAGTCAGTAAACATCTTAGGAATATTATGAATATGTGTTGGTTAACCCACAAGATTGATGGAGAAAAATAAACAATTTGCAACACTAGTGGACTTCAAGGATATTGTAGAAACTATATGCAAAGTGAATAAAAAAATTTCCTGCAATATCTGGACAATGTCAAAACCTACAAACATTTTAATTCTTGTGTAACATGGCAAAAACATTGCCACATGGTGTGTGGTTTAAGATATCCAGTTAGGTTCATATATTGCTGGTAGCTGCCCTCCAAATCTGTGTACTGGTTATGTTTCTTGGAAGGCAGGGCAGTTGCAAAGCTCAGAGTAATCTGTTGCTCCTGCATCACATATTTCTTCAAGACTAAGTACCAGAGGCAGCATCAATTTGCCAGTAGTGCTAGTCCTGTTTGACAGGATACTACTAAAGGAGAGCTGTTTGTGCAGCAGGAAAAATCTGGTTTTAACAGGTAAGGGGGCAGAGGAATGCAGTGATGGTGGACAGGAAGCTACAATACAGTCTGTGCACTACAATGCCCTCACCAGCTGCTGCAACCCACTGTCTACACCCAGAGCCATCTGGCTCCCATCTGGCAGAAGTCTCCCTACAAAGAGCTGAGGAAGAGTTAATACCATAAGGCAGCAGCTGCAATGATGGAGTGTAAAGCAGGAGGTCTTCTCCCCTAGAAAGCGGCACACTCTGCCCAGCTGGTGCGATTGCCGCATGACAGTGTTTCCCAGTGTCACAGACAACTCAGTGAAGAGTCTTTTGACCTCCAAAGCCCACCTAGTTCCTTGTCCTCTACTCTCCCACCACCTCTCTGTATTTGTGAATTCCCAGTCTCCTCCTTCACCTTTCCCTATGTGGGTATGAGAGCAATTACTGAGGGACACTGGTTTTCTTCTTCCTTTTAGCTGTTCAGGAGAAAACTAGCACCACTGGAGGCTTGCTTATTTTATTCCTCCAGATCAGAGACCTGCTGCTGTGGCATCTTGTCCATGCTGAGCAGGTACCCACTGTGAAGTCTGTAGGGAGAGTCTGCAGCCACAGCAGGACATCAGTAAACGCTCACCAGAGCACATCTGCTGCTGCTAACAAACTACACCGAATCAATCAGCTTCTCAGTGAATAATACCACTGAGAAGCATAGCATTTCAAGTTACCCCAGGTCCCTTTGTTCAAAATAAAATGGGACAAGGATGGGGAAGGGGAGGAGGAACACTGAGAAGGTGAGAGTTGAAGATAAGGCTTCCCTGGGCTGCAGGGAGGTGCCATGTATGTTTAGTATAGTATAGTATGGCCAGTCTTCGCGAATGAAGGTTTGGGAAAGGTCATTAACCCTTCGAGCCTGTGCAGTGGATTTTTTAGGTGAGACACAGCGTGCGCTGAACTGAGCCCACCCTTTAATCCTGAGGTTCATCTGCCGGGGCCGAGCAAGCTTGGACAGTGGCAGTGAGGTCCTCAAGACGTAGGTTTGTTTAGAGTGACCTTCTCTTAGATGGATTGCCTTACAGGGCTGACGAGTTTCATCTGCCCGAAAGGGTTCCCTGACCAGGAATCGAACCCGGGCCATGGTGGTGAGAGTGCTGCATCCTAACCACTAGACCACCAGGGGGCCCCTGCCATGTATGAAGCTGTTATAAAACACACCAACAGTAAAAGCCAAAGTAGGGCTCCTCATCTCACACAGAAGTGGTACATTCAGAATGATGGATTTTACCCTTTCTGGTCAGAAACTGTGTTTTGCTGCCCTTCACGAGATCCCAGAGCAACCCCCCTGACTTCACCTGAACCTTTCAGAAGACCCCCCTGTCTGACTGTCAGACCACAGAATTACCAAAGACAGCCCAACATCCTGCCCTGCAGGGACACATCATATCTCAGACCCTTGAGGAGGGTGGGCAGTAGGAATGGGTGGAAACAGGAGGTAGGATGCTCATCTCCCACTGTCAGCCACCTCAGAACTGGGCAACTTAATCTAAACTAGTTCCCTCGTGACATACTTATGGAGGAGTCCAAGGTACAAGAACCTTCTGGCACAGCCCAGCTTTCTCCACAGACCATACAGAAAGCCTGGACGGATAATTTTAAATGATGCCAATAATGCCCATCTTCAGCAAAAAATAAACAGAGCAGACACCTTCTGCATACACAGCCAAATGTTAGAGGGAGTCCTCTACTCTCCTACACCAAGACATTATGACTTGCAAGTAAAGCTTTTGGAAGAAACAAGCATTGCAAAATCTGAAAATTTTTGGCGTGAAAATCCTCTTTGGTCTCCCTTTCTTGTGCAGATGAAGATAATACAGTTTACTGGTCAGAGTAGATTTGGAGTGAAGATGGAGGGGGAAAAAAAAAAAAGAATCCAGATTTTCTTTGACACGTTGTGTCTTGATCCTCTTCCCCAGTGTCAACCAAAAATTTCCACTTTTTTTGTAAATATCTGTCTCCATCTTTTTTCATCTATCATTTCAAAGTACTTTGAGGTGGCTGGATAGAAGCACTCTATGTGCAAATTACCAAGAGAAAAGTCAGAAACAGCCAGTCCTCTTCTACCCAATATATACAAGAGCTGAAGTTGTTTACACTAGTATAATTTTTCAGGGTAATCAAATGTTTTCTTTTAACTCCCAATAATCCAGGCAATCCAGGGGTTCTCTCAAGATCCTGACCATGAAACATAGCAGAGTTGGCCCAACTCAGGAAACACAGCCGAGAAAGGCAGATTTTGTTGATGAGGACTGAGCTGCTTCAGACAGAAATCTATGGAGAGCTGATAACTGGAATAGCCAAGGATGCTACGAGTTGCAATTGAATGCATTTGCAGAGCCATAGGCAGCCTGAAGCTGGTCATGAAGATGACGAACAGTAAATGTTAAATATATGAGCAGACAATGTGATGGAAAAGCTCACACCAGGATCCAGCAACTGCTGTCTTCCTTTGAGCACCTAAATTTGTAAAACTAAGAATCACAATTGAGAGAAACTCTTGTCTCCTGAAAACTGCTTTCAAGTTGTAGCATACTGCCAGTAACCTACTTATTATCATGAAGACGCTGACTCAAGTGCTTTCAGAATAAACAGGCTTTCACTCCTTCTCTTTTCTGATACTCTCTATAAAGTTGCATTAATCTTCACTTCAGATAACATGATACACTGAGAAGCAAAGTGGGAAAAATTTCCTAATTGCATACAAAGGGATACAGGACTTCAAATACTGTTTGTCTCACAAGAAAACTTGGTGTCCTCATTTTCAGGCTGAGATCGCATTCCTTCAGCACATTTTAATGAAATATAGTTGTTTAATAAGATTTCTCAGCATGCTTCTTGTTCCGTTGGGCAATACTGTGCCAATGTTTCTCATTTTCATTCTCTTGTTTTAGTGTCTGACTCTTGCTTTGCCTTCTATTTGTCCTCACTACAATACAAATTAAAATGCCACTCCCACTGTCAGTCAGAGCCAAAAATAAAGCTAAAGGCAATAATTTATTGTGCATTCATCTAAAAATTCTATTCCCCAAATAACATTATGGATAACATCCATCTGGTTAGAAATCTACTTCTGATTATGCAGAATAGCTTTTGGCTGGTCTTCTGCTAGCAGTGCCAGCTGTTGCTGTTGAATGATCAATGTGATCATGGTGCCAAATAGATTTAATTTCTGACTTCTTTCAACCCAAGGGAGAACAGTCTGATAGAACCAAAAACCATCTAAAGTTTAACTATTCTCTCATATCCTCCTGCTTGCAAAATTCCAGACTGATTTTGAGGTAATACCCTAGATACAACTCATAATAGTCTAAGGGCTCTGCTAGAGTATTAGCTATATGTTAGATGGGACTGTTGTCAGCACTCAAAATTAACAACAAAATTAGCTGCCCTGTGGACAACAGCTGTGTAGCATGGGCACAGATTCAGTATGTTAGAAACCAGAAACCAACTTAAGGAGCTGTATGGTGCTGTCATAAGGATCTAACTAATCTACTCCAGTGACACTAAAAAACAAAGTTATCACATGTCTCATCTTTTGTCAGAAATCTTGCTTTTTCATGACTCAGACACAGACATGAAATCCAGATCCAGAAAAGTCCAAACATCTTTCACCACAGATCTCTGATGACAATGACAGCAAAGATGTTCAAAGCTGGACTTTTATTATGCTGCCATCTCCTCTTAGGATATTGTCCATGTGATGCATGTTTTTCAGGCTCACCCTCTTCCACTTAGCCCACCTACTCAGGGCTCTTCCTTATCACTTCCAGCTCTCTGAAGTAGCTCAACTCCCCTGCCTCCACCCCCAGTCAGCTCCTCTGACTTTCTGAGAAGTCCACTTGAACTGAGAAGTGGATACACCCATCTGCAGTTTGGAAACACTGCTCTCCCCCAGTACTTGCACTTTGGGCTGTGAGTATCCATGGGGAGATAGGCGAGTTGTAGGGCAGCTGAGGGCATTTGTTCCCTCCAGCTTTGCTCTTCCTTGAAAATCAACCTCTCAAATATCAGGAGGAGAGAGATTGGTATAGTTTGCAAGATGACTGGCTTCTAGCTAATTAAAATCTAATGTCAGTGTGAGCAACAATTACTGTTGTGTTTATGGAAGGGAAGAACCATAACAACATTCCCCAGGAACACAACAAACTTGAGCACTGCAAGTAGAACTGGCTTTGTAAGTACAAATCTGAAATGGGAGTTTGGGACTACAAAAAAGACCCCAACATTTAAAAGCATTTCAACCCAAATTAAATTAAAAATTCAAATGCATTTCTCCCACCTCATCCCTTCAGCTGCAAGATAGTTTGGGATGGCAGCTGTAATTCAAATCAACCTCTAACTATTTGAAATGCTTAAACAAAATCCTTGCTTACAGTCAATTGGTTAAATCATCTGCTAGGTCAAGTCCTTGATTTAAGTGCAGTTTGTTCACATAAGGTAATGGAAAACAACAGCTCATATCCTTAAGTATGTGTGCATGTCTTTATAATGAGCCTGTATATAATCAACACATCAAGACTCAATAAATCCTATTCCAACAGCAGAATAAGCCTGCTTGTGTTACTGTGAATTAATCTCTCTTCTGGCTGACAGAGCTTGGACTCCACCCTCCTTGAGGGACCCTTGTCCTTCCATGACAGGGGACAGGGAAAGACAGCTGATTTTGGCAGCTGCTAGAGTTCTTTCTGCTGCCAGGGAGGAAAATACTGCAAGGCACATAAGGGGAGGCTAAGTGACCTATTTACACAGCAAGGGGGTGAGTGATTACCACCAACAAAAAGGAGCAGGCAAGCACAGCCCACCTGGGATATCCTTGCAGACTTATCTGAACTTAAAGAGTTTCCCTGTGTATTTACGGTGACAACTCTTAAAGACATTTTTGCATTAACCAGTCCTCCAGAGGAAAGTCTACACAGGTTTCCCATAAACAGGCATGACTGGATTTCAGTGCTTTCCTTCAGGAAGTACTAATTTCAAGGATTCATATAGCATTAAAAAGTACTGACAAAAGAGGGTACTACTAAGGACTCATAGCAAGCTGAGCCCTCTCCTAACTTCGGGCTATCAAAATAACAGACACGTCAGAAAGCACAAAGTCAGCATAGCCTTAGATGACAGAAAATTTGTTCTGTCTTGGTGCAGAGGAAAGCACAGCAACTAGGAGTGAAAAAAGCCCAATCTGCTGTCTGCCAGTGTTGTGCTGTCACCTTTTGTGTTTTTCCCAGTTCTGATAAAAAGGCACATCACATCTCTATTGAGGGCGCCCTGGCCATTGCAGAGGCCATCTCTCACCTAATGTTGTAAGGCAAAATGATTGATTTGTCCTGACAGATCAGGGATGCACATCTTGGAAACACCATAAGTCACAGAGCAGCATTTTGTCAGGAACATTGCTGCTGTGTATTTTTCCTCCAGGGAGCAGTTTGTGTGGAACATACAGTGCTTTATGCCAGTCAGCATCTCAAGTGCGCTGCACACACTTAGTTTTAAAGGTCTGTTCACATGTCCAAAGACAGCACAAAGAACACAGTTCTTTCACTTCTAAATAAATAAACAAACAAATGATAGCACACACCATTGTTCCCTTAGGTTTCTCAAAGCATTTGCCTTACCTACCTCTCTCTGATGCCGTGCTCCATCCATGCACCAATCTGGCTGCACACTACCACATTCAAGAAGCAAGGTTAGGGTGCTACTGAGCTGGAGCTAACCATGCTGCTGAGGGCCCAGGCAGAGCAGACACACACATACTGCACGTCCTGCTCTGATTGCGAGCAATCTCATACATCCAAGCTTATGAAACACATCAGAGATGGAGATGGAAAGGACTTTTATATGCTTTGATAGTACTAGGTTTGTCCCTGCTGGCTGCACTGATGTAGGAACACCGGTATGTGGCAACGAAGGGATTAAAAACAGGCGCACCTACCTGTCTGCCATCTTTTTGATTGCAGGCTTCCACTGTGATTTGAGAGCCAGTAGAGAAGGAGGTAATGGAAAGACACTTGTCCTGCTGTCTAATTAAAGGGTCACTGAATACCCACTCCTTTGGAATAAGAAAAAGAAAGGTTCCATTAGGATCACAACAGTGATCAGATGAGGGAGAGAGTTTTTTCCATCAGATATTAAAAAACCTCTATCCTTTGTTCTATTCTTATCAAAGGTTCCCTGGGAAGACTACCACAGCAGTCTCCACCTGATCAGAAGTTTATGCTCAGGCTTGGTGCACCATGACCATTTCAAAGCCTGCAGCTAGCTCCCCTCACCATCTGAGATGTCAGATTAACCTTGGATCCCATGCAACTCTTTGCTCTGCAGCTTTACAGATTCAGGACTACAAAGCAAGGAGGACCCTGAGCCCTGACTTACAAGACATGCAACTGCTTCTGCACATTTTACAGCAGACATGTTCTGTAACAGGTATCCTGGACCTATAGATTGTCGAGCGAAGCAAAGCACATGTAAGCATATCCATGTATCATCAGCACACATAAAGGACAAGCTGCTTCATTTTTCCCTCTGACTAGAGGGATGCCTGACCCAATCAACTATTATTACTGTGCTTTCCCCAAGGAAGAAATACAAAATGCAGTAAATTTCAGAGATTTCAAATGGTAATGACATGGAACAATGAGTCAGATTAAACAGCATACTGAATGCTGGCTGCAAACTAGTTTCTAACAGTTAACAGATGTGAATATGTGTTTTCTGGCATAAAATATCCTACTGTGACCCTTAACTTTCTCAAGCTGCTTCCCTGCTGCTTTTAATCGCCAAAAGAAGAAGTTGAGTGCAGACCTTCAGCTCACATAAACCAGTACAGTTCCACAGCAGTTAGGAGAGCTGCACCATATTACTGCAGCTGGGATCTTAGCTATTTAAACTCTATTTGGGCTTTAAATTGAAACACATCTGCAAAACAGCACAATTCAAGTTATGTGCAGCTACAGCTAAACTGGCAGACCAAGGAATGTTTCTGATCCTGGGAAAATCTCTTATCCACATGCTAAAGTACTAGCCAAGCACAGCCATGGAACGATTCTGGTGGGTTGGACAATGAAGCAGAGCACATCCGAGCAACGATCTGAGTGGGAACAGCTACATGACTTAAACCCTGGTGGCACATCTACTGCACAACTTGTCACCCCCGGGGCATTCAAGCACTACCTTTTGTCTTTGAGTGATGGAACTTCCTACACTATGCCTGACTGCTGAGTCTGTTGAGCCAACAAAGGTCTAAGAGATGGGCACAGCGTGTTCTTCTGCTTGTGATTAAAATCATTCTTCCAAATGGCCAAATTCTTCCTTCATTCACCTCCATACAAACCCACCAAGGACAGAAATGCCTTTTCAATCTCAGGTAATAAAAAGGGTAGAAGCAGGAGCAAAGCACCAAACTGAAGCCTGCCTTACCTGAGTGACAGGTGGATTGTTCACTGTCCCTTTACAGTTTCCCATGACAGCCAATATATTCCCTGTGGTATCCTGTGCCTGAGACTCCAGGCAGTTTCCTCCTTGTTTAATTATTCCTGGAATCAACTCCTTTTCAGGAATCCTTGAAGTAAAATGACAGTTGCATGGTACTTCATATACAGAAATGTCCAAAGCACTTTCACATTTATAAGGGCTTAACAGGCCCCTGACTGAAACACAGTCCCCTATATTTGACAGAAAAGGAACAATATGATGCTATCCATTTGAAATATATGGAGGAGGCAAAAGTCAAGGAGAACTTGGTCAAAGGACTGGTATCTTTTTGTTTCAGAAGGCATATCAGGATCTTTAGGTATACCCCAAGCAGTTTAATGTGTTGATTCTGAAATTCTGAAAGACGCCATTTCCAGCAAAAAGCTATATCCACACTGATTTACCCTGCTTCTGCCTCCCCCTTATTCAGTCTTCTCCCTACTGCTAACACATACTCATTGTCTCAATGGTAGGAATACAGGTAAGGTCTGTCAAAGCCAGACTACAGCTGGATGTTTTAGCCTCCACTCATGTTAGCTACAGACTGAGATGTAAAGGTGTGTTGGATAGCATGTGCTAACAAACACAAATCTATCCAGGCTACCTCCCAGCTGAGCAAGGGCACAAACACTACTGAGTCCTGACCCAGGGCAGGTGAAGTCACAGGCATTCATCAGAGCTTTCTCTGAATCACCCACACCTCCGCACTGAGGCTGTCCAGCTCTAACTGCCTCAACTACCTCCAGGCAGAGCATCCAACGGGCAGAGACTAAGTCATAACTGGGAGGGATGTAGTGCTCTGGCACTCATCCCCACCCTGCACCTCTGAAAACACCACTGTTGCACATCTCCAAGGGACAGCTATGCGGGGCAGAGCAGAAGGCTCCCACAGGCAGGAGCAACAAACCTTTTGCAGAGTTGTATGATATATGCCAGGAAAACACAGGAGGTTTCTCACCAAAAAGAAGAATTGAGGAAAACCTTTTCTAAGCGTCTTTCCTTTGTCCACTGCCGTCAAGGCTCAGCTTCTCATTGTGACCCACCTCCCAAATCCTTCAGAGATTTCTCCAGGTGAAAAACTGACTCACTTGAGCTCAGGGTAGACGTTCTCCAGATACCACTGGAAGGATTTACAGTTCAGTTTGCGTCGCTGCTCCATTCGGTCTGCAACACTGGAAACACAAGCAGTTGTTGAGGATAAGGCAGTGAACAGGAGGGAGGGGAACAGTGAAGATTAGTCAGGAGGTTTGAGGGAGATTATATCACGTTTTGCCATTACTCATTCTCCCACAAAGCTGTTGCTGGGTTCAGAGCACTAGCAGTGACCTGAGGTGAAAAGGAGAGAGGTAAGTGGCAAGAAACAAAAATGGAAGAAAGTTGTTCTTCCAGAAAGCTCTTCTACTTCCTTTAGCTCAGAGTGATGGCAGGGCCCAGGTCCTACCTTGTTAAATAATACATTGCAGTAAAACTACTGTAGGATCAGGAAAGCACTTCTGCCTCTGAGTGCCCCTGCAGACGCATATCATGGAAGTTGCACAGTGATCAGCTGCTGAAAAGGCCTAGAAAGTGTTTGTGCTCAGATATGCACATATGATTAATCTGTGTGTGCTAAAGAGTGTCTCTAGCTCATGGCAGCAGCTCTAGGCTCAGGCTGGGTTTCAGACCTGGAGAACTTAGTTATTTGTTCTTAAGTTGTTTGGGGAAAGGGAATAGTATAAGGGGAGACTAACTCAACATCTCAGTAACTGTCTGCTGCACCAGTCCTCACATTGCTGATTTGCTTGGCTTTAGCTGGCTGAACAAGAGAATTTCTCTCAAGCAGTCACTCTCAAGTGGGGTTCAAGCTCTAACACTACATTTGTGTGTTGGAACAAATTTCAACTGTACTTATGCACCTTGCCATACTCAGCCCCCAGAGGCCACTGTACATATACCTGAGGCCACACACCTCAGGAAAATGTACTTAGATTCTATATACCAAAATTGTGGGGAAGGAGGGTCCATTATAGGCCCCCTTGTCAGTGATGGTGTCAAAGGCATTTCCATTCTAAAATCTAGATATAATGGTTCTAGATTAAAGTTCACAGGATTGTTACTACAGGTCAAGAAACTGCCTGAAATCAAAGCCTTACACTTTGCTCCAGCTCTTATTCAGCCAATGCTACCAGTAAAGTCACTAGGAAGTCTGTGTGAACAGGAGCTGCAGGTTTGGCCCCTAAAACACATGAGCAATATATCCATGTACAAAATGCAATAGTCCAATTTCCCTCACAAGCAGCAGGGTTACTTGCTATTTGGCCCCAGTCCAGCTGCTGCAGTAAGCTCAAGGACAGATAAATTAGGCAGGCAAAGCTATTTGTACCAAGATATGTAATGCATCATGATAATAAAGCACAATGTACAGCAAAAAATGTGACCTGCTTGTCATCAAATAAGAAGGACATGCATCATTACCCAGTGCACATAGCTACACATTTGAGATACAACCACATTTGCCAAGTCCTTACACTGATACAATAGCCATTTGTTCACAGGGCAGATACAACCCACAGGTATACAGCACTCCTGGGATTTTTACATTTATTTGGAATTCAAAGGGGTTTGATAGCACAGAGAGCAAGCTCTCCTCTCACCTCAGTCCATCACTGATTTCTGGGTCACAGAGAACAGTTAAGCCCGTAACAATGAATCCCATGTGGCCTGAAGACAGCTTCAGCAAAGGTGCTGTAAGGAGCACAGTTCTGCAGAGATTGTGTTTCTGAATGACATGTCTCACCACTGGCCATGTTCTCTCCTGCCCTACAAACCAGGCAAACTACCCATTCACTCATCAGGAAAGAGGGGAGTGCACCAAGTGCAACCTGCCCCATGTGCCAGCCAGCTGTGATTGCCCTGAGATTCTATCCACACGGGAACTTCAGGTCAAGCTCTAGTAACTGCATAGCTTGCATTTCTAGAACAGCTGCATGTTGTGTTAAAAAAATATTCCTATCAATCCACTTAAAATGTTTGGTCTTTTAATTTCATTACAGATCCCTCTGGCCTTCTGCTAACAGATGATTTATGCAAAGTTACTAGGAGAAAAAGAAAGGGAATTAGAAGCAAACCTCATTAGCCAGACACTCAAGCTACAACCTCCCTGGCAAGCAGCCTTTTAGAGCATCTCTGTTTCTCACACTTAGCTCCAGAGAGGATCTAAAAACTATTTGTTGCTACCAAGTGTTTTACCAGAGCCTCCTACCAAGGTCTGAGGGCAGCTTACCTTCCAAACGATTTCCCAATAGCAGATGGCCGGGCCTCATAGTAGTACTGCTTGTATTCATCCATCCACACCTCTGCTGTGCGCTTGGTGTTCCTGCAGGGGGATGAGGAGATGATTTGCTGAGTGCTGTTGGAGAACCTGCCCTCCCAGCGAGCAGGTACTGACTGGGTGAGCAGAACTAAGGCCTGTCTGCCAGGAGGGAGTGGGGGATGGTCCCAAATATGAAACACACTGGGCAGTATGGATGGATAGAGATTGAATGTGTTAAGTCTACAAAGCCTTGCAGGAACGCTTCTGTTTGGAAGTTAAAATTTTAATAGCCATAGTTTACCATGACTTTTTCACACATACTCCCTCTGCAGAGACACCTGGACTGACTGTCACCATCCCACTCATTTACAGTGTTCCTTTCCCCAGATTAGAATAACACTATTAGATAATTCAGCTTGGAATGCACTTCTGTCTAACATCTTACATTCTGCCCAAAGCAGACTAGCTTCATATTAGGTCATGTTGTTCAGTGTCTTGACTGGTTGAGTTTTGAAATCTCCTAGGATGGAGATTTCACCACCTTTCTGGGGCCCTGACGCAATGCTTAACCACTCTCACTGTCAAACACTTTGTCTCAACACTCTTCCCTTCCCATCTATCCTGCAGTAGAAGTCGTCCTCAGGGCTTATCTCAGAGCACATACAGCTCAGAGACAACAGAGATAACTAAGGACTGCCAATACACAGGCACATGTCATAAGGCAGTATCCATGAACAGCCAGAGTCTCACTCTGTTCCCCCCTCCACTGCAGACTGAGGAGGAACAAGATGCACTAATACAAACAGAGAAGGGGTTTTGTTCACAGAAAACAGCAACTCATCCTTCCCTTGAGAACAGATGCTCAGCCACAAGCTGTTCTCTGTTACCAGGCACAAAGACAACAAAGAATTCAGGCTTATTTAGACATATCCAACACGAAGATGATCTAGCTGCTACCAGGAACTACTCAACACCTACTTGATGTAAGTCAGTGCGTTGCCCTCAGGAAAGTCATAGGGATGGCGCTTCCTGAACACGTGTCCCACTCGACTGCAGGGAACGATCTCCAAGCTGCCACCACACATCCACACTCGGAAAGAGAGCTCTGGAAGAGACCCCAAGAGTCATACAGATACAGGTAGATCGGTAGCAGTTCCAAAAAGGGCAACCTCCTTGCCCCTATGCTCTAGATGTATTGCCTGCAACAGCAAAATCGGGAAAAGCGATGCCATGGTGAGAGCGGAGAAACTGTTCTCCCTTTGTTAAAATGGAGGCAACCCTTGTGGCTCATAGACTTCCTAGCCTTCTCCAGTCCTGCTCCTCTTTAGTTCCCTGAGCTTTTCAGTGAGACACCTTTGCATCTGACCAGGTCATTGAGGTTTCTGTCAGGCCTTCAGGATGGCATTTGTCAACAGTGAGATCATTGCCACACCCACCTTGTTTTGGACTCCTGTAACATTCCTCCCTGCACATAGATGGAATTAAAAAGCAAATCATGTGAGGAAGAAAGGGAGTTTAGAAGACAAAGAGAAAGAAGAGAACAAGATGAGGGCATAGAGATTCAACGTCTAGAGCAAAGTCCTCTCCCTTATACCTCTAGGTTATCCACCCTACAATGGCTTCTTGTTCTGGTTGGGTCTATTTCTAATTTAACAAAAAAAAAGAAAATAAAAAAGAAAATAAAAAAGAAAATAAGTGGATGACTGTGTTACAGTTTGTCAACAGTTGACTCTGCTGGGGAAGCTGCTCAGAGCAGATATGAGTCTAATAGTATGACTATAAAAATATGGAGAGAATCCTGCTACTTGAAGAAATCCACCCTATCCTGAAGCTAAATTCAACATTTTGGTAAAGGATTAGAAGAACATGGAGCTTTGATGTACAGGCACTTATTTGCATCACAGAAGATATGTGACCTTGCTCAAGCTTATGAGTCTGTCCTCGCAAATTTAATCACTGCCACACCAGAGGGGTTTTCCACTCACATTTCATGTGGTGAAGAGAAGAAGGAAGAAGGAAAATGAAAATTAGCTGGGTAGTTTGGTAGTCCTTACCAAAAGGGCTTCAGATTGTATAGACTAATTACTTCAAAAATTTTACGCAGTTGGGATCTCCCTCCAGCAATGCCTGAAGTATGTGGCTCTGATGTTTAGAAATTAAAAAGAAATTATGCATCCAGATCTATTGGATGTTTGAAAGCATATATACACACTAACATCTTCCCAACCTTCATCTTCGTCCATTGCTTTCCTCTCTGCACACTGAGAGAGGTTGTTAAACAGTAAGTTGCAGGGTGGGGGAAGGTGGTGCATTTAATCTAGCTTCTAAGTAAAAAACCGCATTTTACTATACCGTATTTTGTGGCATTTCTTACTATCTCTTGTCTCTCCTTGTCTCTTTTCCTGAGCTTATTATTTTCAGTTTCTTTTCAAAAGGGAGTTCCAGATTTGAATAGAGGAAGGGTTTTAAGACAAAGAAAAAAAAAAGCCCAAGACATAAGTTTATGTCTGGTGGTGTGTCCAGCTGGCATTTGCTCTCCTGGAACGAGGCTCTGACTCACTCCGGCCTACAACAAAAATATAACTCTCAGTCTAGCATGTGTAACTTAAAGTCTTGTCCATTTCCCAAGAGAGGATTTCTCATGGCATCTTAGACACACAGACAGACTGCATGTCCAGGTTTGTAAATGATAGAACTCTTTAAAGAAGAGGCAAAAGAATGCAGATTTTGGACACATCAGAGAAAATGAAGACCAAACATAACTTATTAAGGACTTTCATCCATCCTCTGATGAAAAATAGAACTTTTTGCTGTACATTTTTCAGGAAGTGACCTAGTCTATATGTGTTTTAAATTACTTAATCACTGTGTTTTTTCCCCATCACAGTGGAAAAAAGGGGATTTACCAGCTCACATCCAGCTGGAAGGATATTTAAGCAGCTGGTAGTTGCTGCCTGATCATTTTTGTGTACCTGCTGTGTGTGTAGAGCTCATCCAGCTCTGTGCCCTTCCCATACATTCTCTTATCCTATTTCCTCACACAAAAAAAGTTTCAAAGTAGTTTATTAAAAATGGCCTTTCTGAGCAGAGAATGGCCCATCCCACCCATCCAAATTAGTCAGAACCCCTCTTCCACCTCATCTAAAATGATGACCTAATCCAAACAGTTTCTTTCCACTCAAAACTGTAATTTTAAGTAAAAATAGTGTTTCAGAATATTATTAATAGTTTTCCTTAATCAGAAAACCCAGTTTTCAATTAAGTATGGTTAACATTTTTTTTATAGAGGCTAAATTAACCATTCTGAATTTTTCAGGAAAAATTAATATTTCTTGTTGTCAAATACAGGTTGGTTTCTATCCCTCTGCATTCAACAGCAACAGGCTCAACAGAGGATAAGAGAAAAGTGATGGTAGACACAGAATTTACAGGAAAACCACGTAACAAGGCAAAGCTGGCAAGCCCTGTACATGTTGCTGAGTCTCACAAAGCCTGGCCCAGCCACTGCCAGGCTTTACAAGAGCAATTTCAAGGAGAATGAAGCAATTCTGTGGAAGTTTTGAACAGCCCTACCTGTAAGAATGGCCGTGAGTGTGCAGATAATTTACTGCTACTTATGGCAGAGAGCTCTGCTTATTATCATACTACTGATATCATACAGACCAAACAACAACACTGGGCTCCCAGGTGGGCAGAAGCAGTCAAACAAAAACCTAAAGAAATATTCTTTCTCCCTCCTTGAGGCTTACACCTTTTACAGAGTTGCAGCTCAGAGGTTGGCAGAATGTCCAAGTAGCTGGCTCTGCAGCTGAAGCAGGGCTAGTGACAGCAAGGAGCTGAGTCTGGCTGTGCAGAGGAGTCCAAGGGACAAAGAAGAGGGGATCTTCATGCCTGGGTAAAAGCTTCCTGGCACAGTGCTTAGCTGATGCTACTAGCACTGTTGAGATCCCAATGCCAGCCCCATGTAATATCTCTTTTTAATATAATGAATATCATAAAACTGAAGCAAGACCTGAGAAAACAGAGGACACAAGCACTTATTATTAGATATTTTGCTTTTAAAATGTGGTACTTTGATATTCTACTATCAGCCCAAAATATTATTTCCTGGTTTCAGAAAGCATTTCAGAAACAAGCAGTTCTCACAGCTGTGTTCAGAGAAACAAAAGTTTCCTCTTCCTGACTAGTTTGTTCTTCCTAGTTGGTTCTCCAGGTGCTAGAAAATACCATACAAATTCTTCTTTAAAGGGTTTTATTTACAAATCTGTGACATTTATGCAAGCTGTAGAAATAGAATTTTCTTTAGCAGTGTTAGCTACAGAAAAATCTACTTAAGTTAGTGCAAGACAGCATAAGGCTTTTATCACTTCAGCTCCACCTGCACCATTTCTAAATGAATGCCCCAAATACTTGAGGTCTCCATGAACCTCTCTTTGCATCTTCTTGCGTTGTCACTAACATCTGGTGACACTGCAGCACCCCTTCACACAGATCAAAGAGAGATTCCTGGAATATCTGTGCTACCATTAAGTGCAAGGACACAGGTTTAAGCACCATGCCCTATAACAGCACTACAGTGGACAGACTACACTGGGCCTCTGAATGCTTTACATGTTTGTGATGCCCTAGTCTGCTTCTAAATGTTTGCATTCCGAATCTATTTGTAATCAAATTTCGTTTACAAAGACACTTGTTTTATTAGGAGAAATATCTTTCTGACCTGTCAAACTGGGAGACCAACTCAGACTTATCTACGAGAGAGGAACAGGTATAAGAGACTGTAGGAGTGGCTGTCCACTTCAGAGCTGGAGCAACACAGACTGTCATGTGAAGAACTGGAGGAATGTTCTCCAAAAAGAAGCAACCATTTAAATTTCAGGAGGTTCCTCCTTCTTTCTTGTACTGTGGAAGCACCTGTATAATAGCACATATGCCTGTAAGAGAGTGTAGCCCTGATTGCAGAATGTCTCCACTTTATGCTGACAGCAATAACAGCTCCGACCACCATGGGGATTACCTGGCCATATCCCTAACCTTACACTGACATACAGACCAGATCTCTCAGAAGAAGAATTCTGGTAAGTGATGAAGACTGGGAAGAGGTTCTGCATTAGTGTGCCATTCCCTTGAATGACAATTCCCTACACTTACCAAAATTTTCTCCTCCCCAGATGTCCATTTGAGTATCGTATTTTCCCAGGTGGTTAAACCAGGACTTGTCAATCACAAAGATGCCTCCTGCTATAACAGGGGTTCTGGAAGAGAAAACAGAAGCCCACAAAATAATCACAAGTATATGTAGCACCACAAGCTTAATTTTAGAGGGCAGACAATTTATCCAGGCCTGACAAATTTTACCTCATGTAAAAGAGAAAAAGAGTAGAGTTGGGAAGTGAACCTGCAGCAAGTTTCTGAGATCCATCTCACTAGATCATTCTCCTGCCATTGTTAGATGGTCCTGCAAGCACTACAGGAGTAATGCTGTGTCTTTTGCATTTATACAAATATTCACAGTATGAAGGAATGACAGGGGCACTGTCTGATGACTGTGTTCACCAATTAGACACAGTGTGACAGGCTGTTGCGTTTATTGCTCTGCTGTTACCAAGCTGGTTGCCTCTGGCGTGCAAAACAGAGGCTCACAAATCACACAGAGGAGTTAAATGATACTTTTATATTACAAATAGGGAGCTTTATGCCTATACAGACAAGAACCGTGACTTTTCATATCAGGATTTGTTACATTCTACATGTTTCAGAGCCATGTACACTGCAGTGAGGCTGGCAACAACTGTCTCATCTGTCCATCGACATGCAGATTTAGGAGGCGAAAGTAATTCTGTGCCCACATTATTAAGTAAGACTCAGTTTTCCAATCTGCTTTACACCTGCTGGATGACTGTTTATCTGCTTCATTCCTTAAGTTTTCATTTGAAAGGTAGTGGTAATTAAAAAACCCCAAAGGGATTTCTGAGGCATTCAGTGTGTTGAGTGAGGGAGACCACAAGAACAAACATATAGAAGAAGAGGTAGCTTGTAGAGGTGGCATGCATGATAGTGTATAATTCCTGTTCTTACAATATTCAGAGGGTATTGACCTCAATGCATTCAAAAAATAACATGAAGAGTTTGTCATCATCAAGCGAACTCTCTGGCATTTTGTCCTCAGCAAGGCAGTCTCTGTACCCTCCTTGCCATACAGGTGAAGGCTTGGTAAAGGCATTTGGAGGACTGTACCCTGTCCATCAGAGACAGTTACCTTATAGACTGAGTTGGGTCTGTTCTGGACATTTTCTGCTCTATAGGAATCTGCTCCCACTTAAAGTGAAGGCTCCAGTCAAACCCTGAGAAGGAAAAAGACACGTCAAATTGGTTTCGTTATTGTAAAAACAATACTACTAGCTTCAGTGATAGTCTCTACCTTTACATCACAAGCTATCCCTTTGTTCCTTCCCTGACCACCCTCACAGTCTACCCAAAATGGCAATAGTCTATCCTAATATAGATGTTACCAGCTTCTGTCTTGGCACCGTCACCCCTTGGCATTACAGACCCCTCCTCAATTTAATTCCACATCTTCAGGAGAGTGTTGTCAGTGTGAAACGTAATTGTATTTCGGCCAGTCTGTCTTACACTTCTCTGTCTGCCAAAGTTATGAGGTTTAATAAAGTGGGATGTGATGTATTCTGGTAACAAAGGCCTGAAGATCATTGTAAATATCACCTCTTTCAAGGCTACTTATAGTTGGCCTGTGTGGGTAGTTGAGCATAGCACAGTCACTGACTTCATATCATTGTTGAGGGTAGCCAGAGAAGAGGTAGCCCTTGGCCGCAAGCAGGGCAGAAGTGAACCCCAGCCACAGAACAGGTAGAAGGGCATCAGGCACTGAGGTGACTACAGGAACAGCTGCAGGGGGTTCAGCTGCAGGGCAGAGGTGAAAACACTTTAAAGAAGATGCCATGAGATAGTCTGGCAGATCAAAGCAGCAACTGGAAGTGCCTGTCAAGACTCCAGTGTACATGTAGCATAGGGACGGCATGGTGAGACATCTAATCAATTAACTAAGTCCTGAAATTGCAAAATGTTATGACAGTGATGCAAGCTCAAGCGGAAAACACTAGTTTTGTTCTAACTCTGCAAAAGACTTTGCAAGTTGCAGAGAAAAAAGGACAGAGAATCCATCAGGAAAGATCATCACTGTTTTCTTGGAAAGCTGAAGAGAACGTAACTTATTTTTCATGCACCATCCCTCAGGCCTAACTTACACAAGCCATTCATTATACCCACCTCCCCTCAAATCGGCTGATGCTGCCAGGTAGGCAAAATTATCCAGGCTGATAACATCAATAATTGGACTCACCACTCGGGTATAATCCTGAGGGAGAGAGAGCAAGGGAGAAAAAAAGGAATCAGGCTTTTCTTGAACGTCTGGCAAAGCTGCCAGAGATCAGAAAACACAAAATGTGCCACACAAAGCTGCACATGTAAATCTTTGTCTGGTTTCTCCAGTACGGTTCTGGTAGCTGCACAAGGGAACCGTGGCCACTACATCCAAACGTGGAGACAGTGGGTAGTAGCCAGTTGCACTCCATGGATGTGGGAAATGGAGTCAGACTCCAATACCCAGCAGTGCTGCTAAGAAACAGCTATTTACTTCCTACCCAAGTCACAGGGCTTGAATCACGGTCCCAAAAGTTTTGTGCTTGCTTTTGATATCTACTGACAGCATACTTTCTGTTAAGCCATCCTTGACTTAACTCATTATCATCAGTTTAGAAATTATCAAACCCCTAATAAAGTATCTTCATAAGAAATACTATAAATCAAGACCCTACACTTAAAAATCATATTGCAAACATTATAATACATATAATACATTATATAAATTACAATATTAAGATATTGTGAGTACTTTATCGCCATTGAGGGGTATCGATATTTACAGTTTTCCTTTGCAATCCTTTTAGTAAGTAGAAGTTGAATAGTTTTTCAACATCATAGCACAGGGCATTAAAGACAGTCTTGTGACAGCTGACATACAAGATGAAACCGAGCTGCCAATGCCACAAACAGCACCTTGTTATCAAACAGCTGCCAACATCCAAGCCTTTCCTATCAAACCTTCATTTGATGCCTTGCAGTAGTTCCTCCTGATGTTGCACACATGTTCAGGATGGGGCATCCTAGGTGAGAGTTATCGTTCATGTTTATTCCCCTCTGTGCTGTGATGGTTGCCCAGAGAGAGTGTGTTTGCCCAGCCTGAACCCCTCAGCACGCACCTGGCAGCCTGGTGCACCAGCCTCTACTCCACCAGTCAATGCCAGGACTGGGTAGGGAAAGACTGAAATCCGAACTAGGGTGCATATCAGAAATGTAGGAAGTATGTCAGAAATAGGCTGACTTGAAATCTGCTCACTAAAAAAATTAGTATATTAGAGTCAGCACCCAAGATTTTGCAATTTAGATCCTTCACTGAAGAAACTAGTGAGGTTCTTTCTACTTAGGGACCCCTATGCTGCTGCTGCAGCTTAACTTAAAGACCAATAGTAAAGTAAACATTTATGGGCTTCAGAGACAGAGAATTTATTGAACAGGAATAAAAAGCAGAAGCTTTTTTAGTTATCAATCCTGAAGTTTCACCTTCTTCCGCTCCTTCATATTAAGCCAATCAGACATGGACAAAAAGCATCATTAAAGTCTCCATCCCTTCTCCTGGGGCTCATTACTCCATTGTATCCACCTTTCAGAGGGGATCAATTACAGGCACTTGCAAGCATGGCTTGACTTTTCCCATCACCTCTCCCCTGCCTTCTCTTACAGCAGAGCTGTATGTCTCTCCCTCCAGCTCTCCAGGGCAGTCAGGGTGACAGCTGCTAATATTTCCGCCTCATTTTCACTCTTCCAGCCTCACATCTATCTTTTGCCAAGTGAACCATCAAAGGGACATCCCTGGACTCGCGGGCCGGTCCTCTGTGCTAGGAAGCTGCTGCATGCACGTTGTGTATGTTGGCAGCTCAGTAGGAACATTAATGGAAGGAAAATTGTGGCAGTGACAAGGCAGAGGGGAGGGTCCAGCAGCAAGAAGGGAGGTGGAAACCATGGAAAAGTTGCAGTGTATGCTGTCAAAGTGGGTGTCCTATGTACAGGTGAACAGGACTAGGAAGCACAATGCCTGCAGGACACATGAGATACAAGTTGATGGTTCCAGAGTTCACCTTTGCATCCCATCATTCTGCACCTTCTGCCTTGGCACACTATCAGAATGTAGAAGCCCATTAGGGATCTCTTGCCCATCTAGCTCAGGCTGTACTTTCCTCTGTAACAGCCTGCCTGCCTTGGCAGGCTTTGTCCTCACCAGCACTGCTGATGGCATGTGAGGGCAGAGGATCCACCAGCACAAGTCAGGCAAGCTCCATCCATCCCAGAGGGAGATGTGGTGCTCACCTCTTTCACTCTCTGAAGCATTGGCTGCAGCCACTCACTGTTGACTTCACAGTGACTGTCCAAGAAGGTAAGAATGTCAGCAGTAGCCACTTCAGCTCCTCGCACCCGAGAGCGAATCAGCCCTACAGTGAGGAAAGGACAGCAAAGGAGCAGGAAGGTTAGGAAGGGAAATAGTTGAGCCTCCTTCAGAATAAATACTTTGTGTGGCCATTACAAGGGAAGAGCGGGTGAATCTCCTATATCACATCTCCATCAGGAACAGAGAGCAGTTTTAGCAGGGCATCCTCTGGGGGCAGTCAGCTGAGCCCCCCCAGCACACAAAGAATAACTTCTCCTATCGCTTCTCTCCATGACACAGAACTTTCATCTGGCTCCTTCTCTTCCAGCTGTCCCTACAGATACCTTGCTGCTGCCTGGTTGCTGTCTCTTCCATTGAGCACCCTGCTCCCTCTCTTACCAATTCCCCATGAACAAATTCTACTTTCTCTTTCTGCCTTTCTTACTGCTTATCTGCTTTATTCCCATTTGTCCTTTATTCTGCCCTGCAGTCAGAGATATCAGCCTGGCTCTCAGATGTCTCCTTACTTCCTTACAGACCATCCCGCTATGTGGGAACACTCTTTGTGAACTAAACAGTGGTTCCCATCTCTCCTTCTAGGTCCTCACTCCAGGCCTGCTGTTCACTGACAGCTTTAGAAATAAACCAGCACATGTGAGTCAAACTAAAGGGCAGCTGGTAAAGTCAGAGTTACCATTTATGCATGCAGGAGATATATGAGAAAAAGCTTTCCTTAATTGTACCTCCTTATGATAGATATATGATTGTTTTTCCTTCTCCCACATCTCCTACATGGCTTGTTATCTTGCACTCTGAGTTTAAAAGGACAGGACTTACACCTACATCTTTATTCCTAAAGATCTTAAAATGTGGTCTTTGTTCTAGCCAGGCCTCTGGACTCCACTTCTCATTATTTAAAGTGTGAAATGAGAGCCCTGAAGCCTGAGAGTTGATAAGCCACATTCTCCCTCCACAGAGCCTCCAAACTAGAATACCAAAACAAACTGCAACTATAAGAAATAACATATAAGCAGCTGTCAGGCAAACAGGGTCATGTGGGAAAATATGCAAAATCTTTGTATGTACAAAGCTTTCCACACTCACCTTCTCGACGCGTGTTTCGTAGACACTTGACCTTTGGGATCTTGGTAAGGAGCTGGCAGTCCTCAGCTTAGGGAAGGCAAAAAAACCACATTTGGCACACATGCATTAATTATTTGCCTTCAACAGAGAGCCCCAATTAGCTGTTCTCCTGCTTCTCCATGGGAGGAGAAATTCTACTTTCATTTAGCATCACATTAAGCAGCCTGATGGCCTTAATCCTGTTGTCTAAAGAGTACACAGAAGAGCACTGCCTGCTTTCTGTCCTTAAACAGCTGAGCCTATGTTTCCCAATCCTCTGAGCAGCCAGGCCTCCAAGAACAATGAGTATGTGCTGACAGTGTGGCACTGGGCACCGATGAAACAGAGGGAACACAGGGAGCTGGGAATGTAAATGACCAGAGTGACAAGGATAAGATAGTTCTGTCATATAAAGTGATCTTATCCTCTCTCTTTGCCTTCAGTGGGTCATCTGGGCATTTCCTGCCATTTGTTCTCAGGGCACTTTCTGCTTGACTTTGTTTAATAAAGACCAAAGGGATGTGACCCATTTCCTTGGAGACACTATTACATTAACACATGGATGCCTGACCAAGGGCTCTGCTGGCAACTTGCCAGAAGCTCTTGACATCTCTTATTTACATTGGCCAGGGAAGATGACAGAGAGGAACAGTTACCTGCTCCAGCCCAGCTGTACCAATGAGCACTGAGTTGTTAGTTCTCTGCCATCTGCTCTCTATTCCTGCCCTAGTAGAGATCATAACAATTTCTAACTTGCTCTTTTTTCTTGCTCCAAGTTCACCCCAGTTTCCACATTTATTCCACATTCCTTTTCGTGTCTCATGCCCCCCTTTCCTGCTGTCGTCCTCCCACAGACTGAGCACACTGGGGAGAATGCAAGGCCCTTAGCCAAAGTGCATCTTTTAGCATGTTCCTGTACAAGCATTTCCATTCTCAAGGACACATGCAATCTGAAATTCTGCTCTTATGTGGGCACTTTAGCAGCTGCTGCACTATCCAAGGGAAGTGGCAGGTGCTCTGAATTACAAAGTATCACGACTTTGCTGGATCTCTGCTACAAGGGAAGGCAATGATCTCATCTTAGCCAAGTCACAACTTCAGGTATGAGAATCCTATTAACTCCTTCACTCTGCAGGAGCGGAGCACATCACTCTGCCTGCAGCTACTTGCAAGAGAAGACAGACTCTCAGTATCTTTGGAGAAACTGAGGTGGGTATTAAAGCAAAGTGTCAGACCTCAAACATGCGCTAAAGTACCTCCATGGAGGTGTCCTGGGGGAGTGGCTATATCCATAAATATCCAGTTGCCAGTGAAAAAATGAGAGCTGTCATAGGATGAAGCTTTGTTAAAATCTTTCTATTTAGCCAGGAGCCTAAACGCAATTTTTTGGATGAGCTCTGTGCAGAACGGGTACCAGAAATATATCAGTTTTGATCTGGTACACTTTGCCCATTGAGAACTGAATTTTTAGGTGCTGAGTGTAGGACACTTAAGATTGTTTGTTGGAAGTACTCAGAAACATTGAGCTTCTACAGCTGGGCACAGCTCAGTACTTATTCAAATCACACTGTAAGGCCCTCAGAAACTTACATTCCTCATCTCAGCATCCACCTTTAAAAATGCTTTTTTTTGGCCAAAGTTATGTAAAGTATTTAGCTGCAAAATCAAAAGAGTATTGCTTCCTTACCTCAGCAGGCCAAGGTGGGCATTCGCAGCTATCTGTAAAGTGTTCTGAAGGAGTAATTATTAATTATTATAAATGGTACATAACTAGATTGTTCTTGAATCTAGTACACATCATGGGAGAAGCGAGAAGGCTTCTATCCCCACCACCTCACCACTACTACACAACAGCCAGGAGCAAGAGCAACTGTACAGATGGAAAGAGTACACAGCCTCCAGTCTGCAGATCTGGTGGAACTCATGCAGTAGACACTCCATCCCTATGACAAGCTGCAGAAGAAGGTATGGTGCTGCCCAAAGCACTAACCTTTCCACAGCTTCCCACAGAGACACCTGGGATCCTAAACGTATGAAGGCAGGCAGGCAGTCTTGCCCTGGTCTGCCTGCAGGACCACAGGCAGCAATTTTCTGTAGGTTCCACTGCATCCTCTTGTTCTCTCTTGGTCTGTAATTACCCACTCTGCACATGTACAGCATTGCTGCATATATATCTGTGCTAATCAGCTCACCAAATGGTGCATAATAAAACTAGACAGAGATCTCTGGCAACCTAGGCCAAACTGCCAAGCAGACAAAAAAGGAAGACCCAATGTAAAGAAAAAGAGAGGAAGATGCTCTGGCCTCTGCCATGCATGGACCTTAAACACAGAAAAAATTCCTTTCTTTTCTTTTTGTCTTGCATACAGACAAGAGGAGATCTGTGAGAGAGGGGGAGGAGCTCAGGGAGGATGAAAACCTCCCGCAGAGCAGAAGGGGGAAAGCTCGCTTGATTTTGATTTTCAGTACAAATACAAAAACAAAAAGCAGGAAAATAGAAGGGAAGAAATCAGTGGAAACCCATACTTACAATCTGAGCTGAAGTCATCTACCAAAATGATCTCCTGGATGAGACTGGGAGGGGTGCGGTTCAGAACACTGCAAGAACCCAGGGAGGAAAAAACCACACTTTGTGAGCTGCCGTAATAACAACAATGTTAAGACTGATAGAAATCTGCTATGCTATGCATTACAACAGGAATACCAAGCTCCAGTAAAGTGGAAGTGGTGACCTTGCCCTTGTAGCAGGATTCATTGATAGGAACCAAACTCCAAGCAGGAGTATCGCGGAGAGCTGTGGCATCTCAGTGGTACCTTACAAGGACCCACAGACAGGAAGCTGACTGGGGACTTGCCAGCTAGCAAAGGATGCTGCTGCATGCTCTCTGACTCCTAACAGAGAGGAGAAATGCAGAGTCTGATGGCCATTTCCATTTGCCAGGCTCTGGGCAAAGTTCACCATTGCTGGAAAGCGAAAAGAGCAGCCACTTTCCCCCATAAGGAGCTCTATCTCAATGCCACAGATGAGCCCTGCTCAAGCTTTCTCACCAATTCCCTTCTTTGGATGGGAATATTGTCAATACTGCCTTGGCAATATTCTGGATTTGGATTTTTTTTCCTCTTTTGCTTGTTACTTCTTTCAAACCAGCTCCACACTTGCTGAAAGCATCCTCTTTCCTAGGGTGGTTGCACCACACCCTGCAATACCCTCAGGACTGCAGCGAGTTTGCATCTGCAGGATACAGGAGCTTTCACACACAAGGTGAGATAGAAGCTTCTGCCCTCCTCAGAGGTCGAAGAACCTGGAGTCTGAGCAGTTTGGTTCTGACCTCTTAATCGCTCTCATTTCTTTAAGATGCTTGAACTCATTTTCCATGAACTTTAACTCTCTCCCCTGGCTTTACTACCGTCACTCAGCGTATTCTCCCTTCAAGCCTCCTCCAATGCCTCTATGAACAGGCAGGTCCTCATTAACTTCAACAAGATTGCTCAGTAATGCTTAGGCACCCCAGTGTAGAGAACAGTTATGCAAATTTTAGTATCAAAAACAGAGGTAAACACTATTCTCCTAGTTCTAGCAACCTGTCTCATTTCAGTGACACCTGCTCTTCTATTTTGAGCAATTCTGCAGAAAGATTGCTGGGTTTTTTTCTCTTCTGTGGGCTTTTTTGTTTTATAGAGGAAACAGATAGCAAAACTAATCCCATACTCTCAGGTATGAAGAAGTAGAGAAACAAATTATCATCTTGCTAAGTAACATCACTAATGCCTTTGCATACAGAGCCAAAGTTTCTTCAGTTTGTGAATTTTCTGCTGTCTCTCACAGCAAAATTCTGACTGTTCTGCTGCTTAGTATCACATCCCACTCTATTTCAGATTTATGCTGCTTTATATGCCTCTGATAGTATTTGTATTTTGAGCTTACATGTCCCTAGATGACTGAGTTTGCATTTTTTAAAGCTGAATCTCATTTGCTTCACTTGGCACATACCTCTCTGAATCCTCTCATATGGTGGGGTGGGAGGTGGAGGGGATGTTCCTCTTTGCCATTTTAAGCGCAGATTCTCCCAGCACAGCCATCATCTGCATATTTTATAGAAAAGGTTGCCCTGCACTGAAATTCTTGTTTGTGCAAACCCAATGCAAAACAATCCAGACAGACTGCATCCTGCAGTATAATGGCTGTAAACCAGGATTCTGCACATTCTTCCACTAGCCTGGCTACTGGCAATGCTCACCTTTTCTTCAGAAGTTTCAGGTCTTTCAACTCAACACATCTGGGGAAAAAACCCCAAACATTTTGTTCTCTCTTCCTTGCCTGTCCACTGATTCCCCAGTAGAGAGAACACACTCCTTGAGGAGTTCACAGCTCATTGTACAATGTCCAGTTCTTCTCTCTACAATAATTTGCTGTGGATCCTTAGGAAAGGTAATTAATCTTCTTTGCACTTTATTTTGCTTGTCTTTTTAGCAAGGAACACAATAATCCTAGTATTCCTCTTCAGTGAGGTGCAGAGACTAGCATGACAATCAATTACTTCTAGGCACAAAAATGCATTATTAGGATTCCAAAATTCAAATGACAATTGCATTTTTAAGCAGAAACACCAACTGTTCTCCCTTCATCTCATGGACTTCCTTCTTACTTTGTTTTTTCTCACAGCTTCCTTCTTTTTGTATCAGTGTCCTTACTCTCTTGCATGACACGACATCACATCAGCATTGCCGATGACTTTCTCTCCTCTGCTGATCTGTCCATCCCCCATCAGCTCACAGATAATCCTGTTTATTCCAGATGTTAGCAGAAGAGCATCTTTCTTCCCTTTGTTATAAAATAATCTCCTCTTTTGCCATCATCTCAATTGTCATTGTAATGAGATGCTACACCAAGTGCTCTAGCATTGCAATAGCATCCTTTTAATCAGAATTTTTACAGGCTGTCTGCGTAGGCACTGAACCACTGACAGCTGTTCGAGTCCATTGACTTAGAGCCTGACCATTCACCTTTACATTTGCACCAAAATCAAACAGTCCCTGCAATAGTGACTGAAATCAGAAAAGGAAAGAAAGGGACCAGATAACAAAGCAGTTGACTTTCCCTTCTGTGGGAATGGTCACTGCAGCTGAGGTGATGGTATCGCTTAATGACTAATCACACATAGACATCAATCACAGAAAATGAGAAAGAGAACAGGATGCCAAGCAAGTAACTGGTTTGAGAGTGACAGCTATGTCCTACCTAGAAAGAGAGATCCCAACAAAGACCTTGAAAAATGGATGACCCATCTGTTCAGATTGGACCCTGCAATACTGCTGCCACTGGAGGGAGTGCTGTTGTGAAGAACTGTCTGCACTCTGCTGTGAATGGTATAGTGGATGGAATTTCCTCCCAGACCTT
Source organism: Lepidothrix coronata (assembly GCF_001604755.1). Taxonomy (NCBI): domain Eukaryota; kingdom Metazoa; phylum Chordata; class Aves; order Passeriformes; family Pipridae; genus Lepidothrix; species Lepidothrix coronata. Next base: position 1,461,293 of record NW_016690362.1, read on the forward strand.
TGGCTACAGCTGTACTCTTCATTGCCAGATGGTTTACAGCCAGTGTATGTGACTGATTTACTCCTTCCTTAAATCACATTAGAAGTGTCAATAATTTATCCCTATCTGGTGAGGGATCCCGACGGCTGAGTTCTTGAGCTCTACAGTATTTGGAGTGTCCCACAACCAAGCATTGGCTAGGAGCCTTGCCTTTGAGGCACTGGAGGTTTGACAACCATACACAAAGGTAAAGGCTCAGGTCATGGCTGCGCTGTTAGAAGAAGCATAGAGCTAAGTCCCATTTGCAGGTTGACACTGATGTTATAGAAAGGGAGTTGAAGACTTCACAGTGCTCTTCAGGGCCTCTTCTGTAACCTGAGGGTCCTGTCTTTCAGCAAAACTCATCTGAATGTGCCAGGCTGAATTACTGCTGTGAGTGTAATTTTTGCTCAATTCACATACACAGTCAATGCACCAATACTATGTAATTACATTGCATCCCTTGCACTTTGGTATAAGTCAACTATCAAAGGAACAGGGCTGTTCTGTTCTGTTGGGTTTATGACCTGGCTGTGAGTCTGCGAAGGACCACAGTGATATTAAGCAACAGGAAGCATAAAACTGCATTGCTTGCTTGCCTGCTTACCTGGTGACTAGTCAGACTTGCAGCTTGTCATTATTTCTGTATCTGTAAGAGCTTTCTTAAGCTAGGTAGGGCATGATTATTTAGAGAATTAGAATGAACCATTTGAAATACATCTTGTGAAAGTTAAATATGATTCTACTGTTATTATGGGCCTTTTCTCAAGTTCTGTTATCATAATTACACTGTGGGGATGCCATAAGAGAAGTGGGGGTGAAAGAGGACAACTGATGGACATGAGCAGCACTAAACCCAAAATTTTCTATGTCTGAAAACATTTTAAGAGGTCTAATCTTTTGAGGTGAGTAGAATATGTATTACCAGTTGAAGTTTTCATGCTTGAGATCTTTGCAAGTCTGGCTGTTGAGTGCCTGTTTTCAATGTAGACTGAGACAACTGGCTAAAAATATCCAGGAAGAGACTAAGAAGGGGAATAGGGAAAATAAAATGGGAAATGGGCTATCAGACAGAAACTGTGAACATGCCAGCTCAAATGGCTTCTTGCTGGCATCCTCAGTCCCACTGCCCTAGCAGCACCATGGTTTCAAACAACTCTGCTCTTTTTCTGAACAGTGACTCTGTAGAACTCACAGCATGGTTCAAATGAAAAGGAAATGATACAAGTAAAAAGAAAAAAACATGTTAATGCAATATATACGGGTCTCTGGAAACACAGTAGCATCAAACTTGGCAGACAGAAACCTAGTCTTCTAGCCATGAGGCTAAATTGAAAAGGCCTCAATGCACATAGTGCATTCACATAGGTCCACAGGACCTGTCAGGGGAAAGAAGTGGCAATGATGAATAATGCACTCCTGCTAGTGATATCACCAGCTCAACCTTCTACACAGACAATTCACTCTTCCTCAGCCTCCACAGGCTGTTCCTGGACCTGCATGCAGGCTTCAGAGACCCTTTGAGAAATGACTTGGTAAGTCAGAAAGGGCAGAGGGCATTTTTTTCTGTGAAAACTAAAAGGAAAGGAGCCTGCCTGGGTTCTGTGGGGGTGATGGAAGAGGGGGGTGAAGGAGCAGCTGGAGGATTGCTTTTTAGTACAGATGACTGCATGCTTCCATCTACCTGGGGATGCTGACAGGCCCTATGCCATCTATTTACATAGTTAGATTTAGCCACTGCTGATACTCAGATATGAAGAGACACCGGAACAAGATAGCAAGTGTCCTGCAGGCTCAGCAGGGTCTGCATGCAAAGCCCCAGGGAGGATCTGGTGGGCTATCAGGTTCAGCAACTGTTTACCAGCAAGTGATTCTGAGCACCTGCTCAGACCACAAGAGCTCGGTCTCTACAAGACTTGTCCATCACTTTCTGCTTGAAAGACTTATAAGCTGTGCTCCCACCCACACTGAGCCAGTCCCAGCTTCTGGAACACCTGCCCTAGCAGGAAGCTGACTGCTTTTTTCTGGTTATGAAGCACAGTCCCTCCTAAGCCTCCATCACTCATTGCATCAGGCAACACACAGTGTTCTCTTTGGTCCCTCTTCACTCTTCCGAACCAAGCTCACAAAGACTCTTCTCACCTGCAGATGCAAGCCCAGCAGCCTGTTCCTGCTGCTCATGATGCTCCCCCAAGGAGCCATACAGTGGGTAACTGCAGATATGCTCTGTATTTGAAAATATGCCCACACTGCCAATCCAAGCCCCTGGCTTGTCCTAGTGGGCCAGCTGAAGGCTAGAACACTAGCACTTGGGGAACTGCAGTCACCCTGCTTGTCTAACTGCTGGAAAATTCCTGTTTCTCCACCAGTACCCTTCCTGACTCCACCATCCAGGCCCAGCACCCCTTGCTGAACTCACCTCTTCACCGTGCGGAGCAGGGTAGATCGCGCCTCATTGTGGAAGGTGATGATGAGGCTGGTAGCTGGCAAGTCAGTGTCATAGCGTACAGAAGTGCACCTGCAACACAGGAGAGCAGAAGTGTAAGACAAACATCACTCAGCAGCAGCCACTGCAGCAATGTACCTAGAACTCCTAAGAGAGTAATATGCTAAAATCAGAAACAGCACAATTGAGCTGCAGCAAGGGAGGCCTCAGCAGATCTTGTACCAAGGTTGGCAGAGCTTAAAAAGAACTGTGCCTGTTGAAAGGCAGTTTTGAGGCTGTGATACCTAAGCCTGCAAAGGTGCACACTAAGGAAGGCATGTGGGTTTTACAGTGAGAAAAGATTCAACAGCATGGACTCTAGTCCCTGCATTTACCTATGATTCACATAAAATCTTGTTTATTCATGCATAGGACATGCATATGCTGAGGATGCATAAAGCTGGTACACCCAGGCATCACCGCATAAAGCACTTCAAATTCTTTGGATATTGAACTTTACAGAAAGGAAAACACAAGCTAGTGCTGTGATCTGCATTGGGGAGTTGCTGAGGTTCAACACTAACAGCTCAGCAGGCAGTGAAGAGCAATTCCTTATGTCTTCCCATCTGACTTTGTAATGTTAGGTACATACATACATTCTCACACTCAGAACTAAGGATTAATATGCACCAGGGCTGTTCATACCCTGTGGAGAACAAAGTTTCTGTGAGGGGAACAACTCACAAATGTGAATCCTGAATCCAGTTCTGGCAGATGCTAAGTATGGCAGATTTGGGCTGATCTGCTCCTCCAAAGTGTCTGCCTTCTTAACTTCCAGCCAGGGTAAAACTGCAGTCAGTCAGCACTAATTCCCTGTCTGATGAAGAGTCCACACCTGTTTTTAACAATTCAAGGCCACACATAGACTGAATCCATCCTGGGAGGGAATACAAATCACTTCTTAGAGCCACTAGTTGTATTTCCACATTTACTTACTATTCTTTTATGGTTATTGCTAAACTGTTACTGTTTTTATCATCACATTTGATCCTACTGGTTTATGACTTTTTCATTGCAATGTTTTATTAAGGGGACAGCAGCTTCATACAACAGTTTATAAACATATGAAGAAACCTTTGATAAAGACTCAAGTGGAAAATGTGAGACCAGACATGAGACATACCATATTTATTATTGTTTCAAAATAACTCTATGATGTAATGCATACAAAATGCATTGAGGAATCAGGAAGTGGAAAAGCAGAAGAGGCTCATGTATGTGTTGTTTGAGGAAGTCATCCAAAGATTTCAGCATTACTACAGCACCACAAAGGACAAGGTTTGCACTTGAAAGTTGACCCTGTCTTTGCTTTGGATCAAAGAAACAGCTACATACTAAGGCAGGAGGAACTTGTAGGATATGGAGTCAAGTATGTCCGTGCTTTACTTGGGTGCCTGAAATAAAATTAGCAAGTTAGTGACCTACTGACTCCCCCAATTCCTTAAACACAGAGCCAGGTCCACAATCTAACTTGTATTAGCTGAAATAAGTCTTCATCCTGAGTTGCCATCACAACAACTATTCCAATATCGTTATAAGGCAAGATACTCAAACACAGTTCCCTCGTTCTCCAACTGCCACTCCTTTAAAGGGGAAGAACATGGAAATAGGTTTATTTGTTCTGATTATATACTACTTTGGACTCCCCATTGCTCAAGGGGATCCTTGCAAAGCTAGGTCTGAAATGGCCATACATTTGGGGATTACATATATGTTGCTCTTCAGACTGAAGTGCACAGATGAGGCTTTGCACAAAAAGCATGCTCTGCATGCTAATGCAGATCAAAATAAACAATAACTCACCTTTGAAGTGAGCTGGTTTTCGGCCAGAACATGACAGCAGATTAACAGAAAACATCAATTCTGCATGGCAGAGAGACTTGTCAGTACCACAGGACATGGCACTGCTGCCTCCAAGTCACTAGGAAACCAATCCCAAGTACTATGCTGGGGAACAGGAGCACAAGACTTGGATCCTACAACCAAGGTCCCGACTGCTTCCCTTCATAAGGACTCTGATGGCTGTCAGTGCTGGCAGGCTTACAAAGCTCCATGTCTCCTGACATCCCTTTCACAGTTTCAATCAAGTTAGATGCCTGGTTTCGTGTTCCCACCAGCTGTGAAATGTTGCTTTGGAACCACAGACAGGGTCTAGGACTTAAGTAGACTGTTTGACACTATCCTATCCCTATCAAACCTACACTTTTCAAGATACAGCATTACCTTTCTGTACTCCAGAAACTACATTACTTGAGCACTATTAGCAATTTCAGGATGAGTTTATTCAGCTGAATAAATTCGCCCCCATTGAAATAAGGACAGAACAACAGGACTTCACAAGCCATCAAACTGTAGTTGCAGGTTAGTTTTATCCCCACCCCAGCAGCCTTCATCCAAACAGTAATGCTCAGGCTGGAAAGAAGGCACCAAACCAGCTTCAGACAGCCAGGGCACAGCAGGTGATGACCACTAGAGCAAAGCAAGATTGCAACAAAGGTATACTTTGCAGCCAGGAGAGGGAAGCCATGATTGTAATGGGAGTTGTGCAAAAAACAACTGTCAGATGAGCAATATGAGCTGCAATGGAGGAGCTGTGCTAAAAAAAGTTGATGCTTGGACCTGGAAAAAGAGATGCTAGAAAGGTCACAGGCTGGGGCTGAATTAGTCAAGGGTCTCAGAGCATTTGAGACCCTTCCAGATTAACCATCCAATTCAGTGAAGTAATGGACCAATGTTGGCAAAGAAAAACCCCAAACATCCTCGGTCAACATTGCAGAACAACACAAGAGGACAGTGGTCTCCCTGCCCCAAGCAGCAGCCATGGCTTAGAGCAAGGGCTGCAGGGTACCTGTAGTGCCTGGTGTCCCGAATGAGTCGATCACTGCTGAGTCTGTCGCTCTCCAGCTGATTAAAAGCATGCTGGCGGTAAGGGTCTTCTCCAGCCTTCAGCTGCTTTGAGGACAAATAAGCCTTTTCATCAAAACCCCTCTGGCTGTTCTTCTCTCCTTGGGGAGTCCGTGTCATCTAGAGCAGACACAAGCATCAGAGCATCAGGGAGAGCCACCTACACATGGTTAGACACAGATAATAAGTTCAGACATTGCCACACATCTGTAAGTGGCTCAGGTGTGGAGAAAGACACGATAGGCAAGAGCTTGGAAATGAGAGCAGGAAACCCTCATAGACTGGGTTTTATAATTGCCTTCTCTGAGGAAAATTGCAGGCCTCACTATCCTTGCTGAATGAGTTTGAGATGAAAGCTGATGTTCCTGATAGCACAGGCAGAGCCAAATTCCCTTTAGCACTTGTTACAGAGAATGTGTGAGGCTGCAGACAATTGGAAATCCTTCCAGGAGATGCATGTTTGAGAGCAGTCTCCAGCCAAGGTGGTTGAAACACAGTATTTTGAGGAAAAACAGTTTCAGCCTTTTGACAATCACTATTTCATACAAACACAGAGGCAGCTGATTTAACAAGTTCCCTGTTGTGCCTTGCCCAGATTTTCCCAATCTCACAGAAGTCCGTGATACAGTTGAAAGCTGCATGTGACTGTCCTCAGTACCCCACAAGAGTTAAAATGCCTGAGCCATCCCTCTCCTCTCCTAATTTTCCTCTAGCTTTCTGAGGCCATTGAGTCAGTGTAAAACCAGCACCTAAAAACCATTCACTAGGGTCACCGGGGAGAGGACAGGCACAGCTCTGGCCCATGCTGAACTCAGGAGATTTTGGTTGGAAGCAACATACAAACTCTAAAATATTGGATTATAAAGCAATCGGGATTGTTCATACAATAGAAGTAGTTTAACAAATTGTCTGTGGTAGCCATTTGGTAGACCAAGTCACCATAAAATACTCCCAGCCTTGTGCAAGGGAGTGCTGGAGCTCCCTAAAACTGCTGCAAGAGGCAAATACTGGCACATACACGTCTCATTCAAAGCACTGGATAATCCTCAGATCTTGAGATCATTCTATGTAAAATAGTTTGGATACCCTCTAATACCAGCCTTGATCACATTTCTCCCTCTGCTAAAGAGCTCCTTTTAGGAGTTATACAGGGCAAGAGATCAGAGAGTGGTCCCCAGTAGCACACAACATTTTGCTTGAGCCATCTTAGTGGGCTGGGAAAGAATTCAAGAGACCCACCACCACAGCAAATTCCTTAAGCAAGAGAGTGCTTAGAAGAACCTACATATCTCCAGCTTTCTCTGAGTAAGGCTACCTTGCAGTGCAGACAGCCCTAGGAGAACCAGAGTGTTGGATAAGAAGATGGCAAATGAAATTCAGCATGGAGAAGTGTAAGATAACAAACATTAGAAAAAAACCCCTGAACTACTCATGTACATTGATGGATTTCAAATGAACCATGACCACTCAGGTTACAGATCTGAGCATCCCCATGAAATGAATGCTCAAATGAAACCCTGCACTCGGACTGCCAAGATGGGAAATACAGCAAATTGAGTGCACTGCAAATGGAACAGAGAAAACTGAAACCATTGTGAACAATTATTCGAATCAGTGACAACTCAGCAGCCGTGGCCAGAGCACAAGTTTTGTCAAGCCTGTGTCTGGAAGGAAGCTACTGGAGGATGAAGAGAAATTAGAGGTTAGGACTATTCCATTTGGAGAGAAGATGAATGAAGTCAGAAAAAAAATGAAGATGGCCCATAAAACTATGCCTAATACAGCCAAAGTCAGCCTGACACTCATATTTCCCCTTCTTACCATACAAGAACGAGGGAAATGTCTTTTCATAGGGAAAAAATGTGCTCCTATTTTCAACACAAAGAAACTCCTTCAACCACTGCACAACCAAGCCTATGCTTATGGTGTAGGACACACATAAGTATACTCCAGTGGATAAGTCTGCCTCTGTTCCACTCCTCCAGGCAGAGGCCCTGCTCTGCCACCCCTTCTCAAGGCTGCCATCCTCTCCCACCTCTTGCAGCCATCACCACCACAACCCCACCAACCAGGCATGTCACTGGGTTACAGTAACATCTCAGTTACTTTTATGGCTGGTTTCACAGCCTGCTACCTAGAATCTCCCTTGAAATCGTATTTTCAGGATGACGAGGAAAATAATTACTTTCATACCTCTAAAAACTGAAATGTTTTCTTTCTCTAAATCATACTAGGAGTTTTGTCAAACTTAGCTTCCATTTCTCTTTTTCTTTTCACCCTAGAAAACAACGCTGATTTGCAGCAAAAGCCCGGCTTATCACATGCCTTTAAATATTTTGCAGTCACTAACTTGCCCTCTGCTACTTATGTCTCCCTAAGACCCCTGAAAAGTAACACCTCGTTTTGGTTTATATTGCCAGGAACATACTAGAAAATGCTGGAACTGGCAATAAATTTTCAGGAGACATTTTTCTCAGGGTGGTGTGAAGGCTGGGGACTCCTCATGGTGTGGAGCAGGGGCTGGCAGCCAGGGACCATCCCAAACCCCAGCCAGAAGTTGAGCACCATCGAGGGGCACCAGGGCAGCCCCAGCCCCGGGGATTGGGCACCTCTCTGGGGACACGATGGGATGGGGCCCCAGGCAGGCAAGGCTGTTGGGAGGTGGAGACCAGCCCTGCTGCAGTGTCACTGGGGCAGGGGCTGAGAGACCCTGGGGTCCTGAGTCATGGGCAAGGTGGGGAGAGTCCTGGGAAGTGAGCAGGGACATGACTAGTGACCTCAAGGTCATGATACGTTTAAACTTGAACTATCAGGGATAATTCCTCTAGATACTATGGTTCTCACATAGCTTATACATCAAACAGTGGTAGAAGAGTACTTGGAATTGATTGTCAGTTAAGAATTAAGTCCCACTTGTAGTTTATCTCAGACAGTATCTCTTTGTGCTCTCTTCAAACAGGCAGAAGAGAAGTTGCAGGGGATGATAGCTAGGAGGGCCTGGCTTCAGCTTCCAGAAAGGCAGCTAATCAATAGATAATCAGGAAGTAATCAAACATTCATCTATGAGCACCATGAAGATAACAAAGTAATAAATAAGAGCCAACTGAGATTTGTCAAGACCGATCACATCAGATCAACATAATTTTCTCCTGTGATGGAGTAATCAGGCTCAAGGGTGTGGAAAAGCAAGAGATAAGATACTTCATGACTTTGATAAAGTTTTTGATATGGGCTGTTAAGATGTTGTCATTAGCGAGCTAGAAAAATAATAGTCTGGGTGAAACTACTGAAGAATGGGTGAAATGGTTTGGAAAACCACTGTCTGAGCTGTTCACTGCCAGAGCAGAGGAGCTGTGGTGAGAGCAGGTCTTAAGAGTTTGTTCTGGATCCAGCACCATTCAGTACTTTCATAAGTACCTTGGATATTCAGAGTATGCATGTCAAATCCATAGGAAATCCAGAAAAAATGTCAGACACATTAGGTAACAGGATGAGAATTCAAAATTATCTCAATATGTGGGAAAAAAATGTCTGAAAACAGTAAATGCAATTCAATAGGGGCACCACAGACCCCTACAGTTCATCAGGTAATGTAATTACACACTCTCTAGCCCTACGCTTGAGGCTGGGACTGCAAGGTGGAGTTAGGGCAGTGGAAGACCCCAGTTCCTTATGACTGATGCTCTGTGATAGATCAAAAAAAAAAAAGAAGTGCTACACGAAAGCAGAAATAAAGATGAATAGGCACTGGAAATGTGAGTGTCTAGACTAGGGATTAGAAAATAGTTTGCACAAATTAAGTTTTGTCCCAAACATTGCTGAGGCATCCAACAAAAAAAAATTTGCATATCAAAATTTCAGGAAATACTCTAAACCTTCTAATCTTATTCTGCCCTTTTTCATTTTCATAAATGTTTTTCCCTTTCAGTGACAGAATGGACTCAGATGCACTTCTGCTGTTGAAAGTGTGTTCTTATTTGTGTTTTGACACGGTTCAATAGACCAGACACTAGTTAAATAGTGAAATTAACTTTGTTAGCGAGGGATTAAGGGTAAGGAATGAATGCCATGCACATCTATGAAAACTTGAGAAACTCATTTCTTGACTAACACAGAGATATTCCTCTAGGCCTGATTCCTTGTGAAATAGTAAGACTATAATACAGACTGTGCCATTCACCTCTGTGCATTGTCACTGTCTGCCATCAGACACAGGCACACCAAGTGCCACATTGTGCTAACAGCCACTAAAACCAGAGCTGGGGAATTCAGGGCCCCAAGATGCATTTTTTTAACAGCAGGTTTGGTCAAATTCAAAAAGAATAACTGTGCTGGTTTAAAGGTAAACCGGCAGGGGAAATGAATCCAACTCAAAGAGAGATTATAAATCAGAATAACAATTTAATAAAATAATACAGTAAGTATGATTATACAAACAATTGGTTTTAACCCACAAAACCCAAATGTATAACCCAGCACCCTGGGGCATGAACAGAGTGGTGTTCGTTGGGCCCCCTGAGTCCAAAGTAAAAGGAGAGGGGAAAACCTGCTGGTGGGAGAGCTGTTGCAGTCCGGTCGAGGGTGGTGGTTGCAGTCCAGTTGAAAAGTGATGGTTGCAGTCCAGTCAAGAGTGGTGGTCTCAGTCTGGTTGAGAGTGGTGGTCTGCAGTCTTCCTCTGGATCCAATGAATGGTTCCAAAAGTTCCAAGACTCCAAGATTATATCCTCCAGTTCAGGCAGGAATGCCCAGTACCTCCCTCAGGGCGGGGACTTCCACAATGGGTGTGAGGACAGGGGGCACCCTCCTATCTCGCAGCCCTCTTAACACCCAATTTATAGCCTGAGGAGTCAGGCTGCTCTGGGCAGAGGGTGTAAATGGTCTATTGATAACAATTTCTGGGAAATGGCATGGAAGGCTATAGAATACACAGTTTTGGGTTACACCCATACAGTGATGAACCAGTCCCAGCTGTTCTAACTAGGACAATAACCATACCCCACAGGTCACGAAGAATTGTTACTTAATTAGAGTAAGGTATGCAAAACTCTCAGAGGTAAATGCAATTAATAATTTTACAGTTACTGTAAACTTAGTCCAGTAGCAGTTTTATGTGACACGACGTATCCTTTGTAGTTCTGGCACTTCTTACAAGTATTTAGTGCTAGTACAACAAACGGAGCAGGGGTTGCCATGCTTCTCCTTTGTTCTAAGCTCATTTTCATGACTGTGTCAGCTCTGCCAAACCCCCAGAAATGCAAAGCATCAATTCCAAGCCATCCCCGGTAAGTGTCTTTCCCTGGAAGACCTAACTGATCAATTGATCAATATGGACACAAAGCAAGTCAAAGAGTACCAACTTCACCAAATCTTCTTCCCTTTCCAGGCCCCCCTTCAACTTATCTCACTGCTGCAGCCTCACATTCTGCCGCTGACATGATCCCCAACCCTGCTAGCATCTCCCTCCCACCAGCTCCACAGGTCTCAGCAGATTCCTCCCCTCTGAACTGGTTTAATGCCAGTTTCAACCCACTGGATTGAGATACAACCTTGCTGGCTGAGCAAATCCTCTTTCAGAGCAAAGGTCAGAGCCAAGTCACCTCTGCAAACCACAGCAGAGCTGCTGGGGCCTGCATGGTGTGAAATTTTTCTCTGGAAAAATCTAGTTTACTCCACATGCTCCATATGCTGTCCCAGTGACCTGAAGACAAGTCCCAGAGTGGACAAGACAGCACAGCACCACAATCAGCAATGAGATGCTGGGAAGCACAGCAGTGCTTGGGGATGCTACAGAGACAAGTGCTGCTCAGCTCTGTAACCCATACGGTGGCACACGGATGGGCTATGAATGGCTCATATCACAGGCAGAGCAGGACTGAGAGCTACAGCAACTCCCCAGAAATTCCCAGGCAGCAAGCTACTCTCTATGGACTGAACCTGCAAGATAAGGTGAACTGAATACCTGTTGCCAAAAGCACTTGTTTTAGAGGGTGTGTTGCATTTCCAGTTGGGATTAGGAACCTCAGTGCTCACATGGCTTTTGTTATGTCTCAAGAAATAGTCTGTACACTTCTCCAAAAAATTTCTCATAGTACTTTGAGAGAAAAGACTGTGCCTGACAGCATAGGGACTATTTTATTCATGCTTTGTTTAACTGTGTAAAGTATTGTAAATGTGGTTTAGGAACCATACTATGAGTAGTTAGCAAGGGCTAGATCCTATAAAGTCTTGTGGCCCAGTTGCCCAGAGGCAGGAAGACACTGACCATAACTGGAGGGAGGGGACACGATGCCCTAAGGTATCCTTCTGGTCTTTTGTTTTCAGGAGCCATTGAATAAAGCAAAGCAGTGGAAGCCAGAAGGGCTTCAAAGACAGATGCCTGAGGGCACTCTCTTCCAAATAGCTCAGAGGAAATGAGGCTGCTTGGAACCAGAGGAAATCAGGTTGCTCAGAACCATAGAGATCCAGATCCCAGATGAGGTAAGGCTGTTGCCAAGGCCCATTTCTCCCCTCAGTTTGAAGTCTAATGCACACAGATATCCATTATGAAAATTTGAAAAATTATATTACAATTTTTGGGTTTAATATATTTATGACATTCACATACATTGATTTTGTATAAATACCCACATGTCAAGACTCACATACATCTGGCTTCTACGTTCATTCAGTCTTCATCTCATATCCTGGAGTAAAGCCATTTGTTTCCCATTTGGCAAACTTTGTTGTGATATGCCATTTTTGCTCATATAAATCTTCATGCTTTTGTATTTCACTTCAGGAGAAAACCAATGTGGAACACCCCATGAAAAACAGTGAGTGGGTGGTCTTCAGATTGCAGAGTTCCAGAATGAGAGGGGAGTGTGAGGTCTCTGAGGTTGCTGTTCCCTGAAACAGCACTTGTTTTCCAAGCACACCTCTCTATAGCCGTAAATATCCACGACAACATCTGGTGCCAGAGAGAAGACAGACAGGACAGTATACTATTTGAACATCTAAGGGACTTGACCATTCATGCTGGTACCCACACCAAAACAGCAGCATTGTCAGAAAGAGGTCCTAGTGGGTAGCTGGGGACACTGTGCCGCTGGGCATGAAGGTTTTCCACGGAGAAGATGGTCACATGGACATGAAGCTGTCTGCATTCAGACATCTGTTTAGTATCACACAGGAAACCTCCTTAGCAAAAGCCATCTAGGTAACTTACTGTATATAGGAATCATCATGGCTAGGCTTCGTGAACAAAGATTTGGGAAGGGCTCTACCCACATTTGCTACAAGCACGCTGGTGGCTTAAAAGGCCAATGTGAGATAGACAGGTCAGGAATACTGCTCTGCTAAAGGTCATACATACACGGTTTGTATTCAGAGTAAAAAAGGCACTATGAGAAGCTGCGTTTTGTCTTTTGGAAAAATATCCCAGTCTTCATAAGCATTTAAATATGCAAAGAACGCCCCTGGTTTCCCAGTGATTTTGAATTGGGAAAACAAGGAAGAAAAAGGAACAATGTTTTGTTATTTGTCTTCTAAGTGTTAGATGCTCAGTGGCCTCTTAGCTTCTACCTGAACCCTGATTTATAGCACCTGTATCACAGACTGACATACAGCATTCTGTATCAAGATAGATGATGTCCCCACGTTCACCTGGTAGCACCCACAAAACCAATAAGACAGTTCAAATGAAGGTGGTCTAGGTTTTCATAAAACATCAGTCACATGAACTGTGTCTCTCTATGCCCACTCCCCCACCTACGCTGTCTGCACAGACACATGTGTATGTGCCTTCTGCACTGATGTACTAATCTATTCCCTTTGAACTCAAGTGACCTACATTCAGTCCTTTCCTCACAGTGAATCACAACTGTCTAGAGTGACAGATGCCGACACACATATTTTCACAGAAAAGGAGAAAGCAACTTTAGGCCTCATAAGTTGCTAACATAGGAAGCAGTGAACTAGTTACCTAAGAGATGAGCAGAGGTCGGCTAGCACTAAGAAGTGGGCACCACTCACTCAAAGCATTTAAGTATTTAAATACATTAAGATTAGGGCTCATTTTTTTTGCCTTCAAGATCACGCAGCAAGGGCTTTTTAGTAAGGCTAGAGAAAGGAAGCTGAAGTACCTTTTTAATCATTCATCCTCAAGGGTTAGAGCTTTAAATGGAGATTAGAAGATTAAGAATAAAATAGCATGGTTTTGCAAGTAGCCAACAGTCACACTCCAAAGAAACACTGTGCCCATGCACAGCTGAGCCAGTAAGACAAGGGGACATTTCAGGACACTTCATAACCCTACCAGGGACAAACCCAGCAGGACACAAGAATTTCTCCCCATCTTCCAGCAAGGAAAGACTTTTCTCGAATGTGTTTTTGTTAGCAGGTCTTCCTCAAACAATCATGATTTTAAATATCATTCAATTCCACATCAGCTTTCTCCTCTCTCTCCATGTTAATTACCAGATAGATTCTGTTACAGCCTTTCACAGATAGCTGCAGCAAGCAGGTGGGAAACACTGCACATCCTTCAGACAGAGCCAGGTGGCAGTCTGGCCTCTGGAGCCACATTCCTGCCTTTGTGCCAGCTGGGCCCAGTACTATGCTACTTCTGGAGGCTAGCCCACAGCCCCAGAGCCTGCACAGACCTTGTCTTCCCAGGAAATAACACTTGAGCAGGACGTGACTTTGATGAGTCAGGTAGTTTACCACGATGCTCCACACAGCTCTTCCTCACATTAGCTTTTAAACATCACAGAGAAAGGCTTTTGGCAGGACCCATTGGCTGGGAGTCAGACAAGCCCAATATGAAAATGCAACTTGTCTGCAAATGTGCAACCAAGCTGACATTAAACAGAGTGACTTAATATAACTCCCCATGTTGCCACTGAATTATGACCTGATTTCTTAGAGAAGTTCAAGAACAGCCTTCAGCTCACAAAGTAGACTTGTATTTTGGAGGTTTGAAGCCATGAGATCTATTCCCAAGGACTGTACTGATATTTCTTCTGTAGTGACAATAGCAATGGTGCATATAGATCCATAATTTATTACAAAAATGAGTCCTTTTGTATAAGACCTTCTTCACTCAGACATCTCCTCTGCCATGCACTCAGTCCTACAGCATGCAACATTGTTTTCTAACAGTGGAAAAACTCACTGTCTATTTGTCCATGAAGATTTGAAAATATCAGGCTGTTGCCATTTTGTTTAGGAGCCAAATGATATTCCATTATAATTGATTAATTTTTCAGTTACTGTATTGCTCCAATTCCAGGACTCAGCAATCAATTTGAACTGACAAAACCCTCAGAGCCACATTCTGCTCCTGCTTGGGTCCCCATTTGCAAAGGCATTAAATTCACCTCTCCAGTAGCAAATTTAATCAAGGATGCATACCAGTGAAGAATAATGCAATGGGCTCCTATATGCCTGTCAAATACAAAAACCACCTGTGTTCTGCTATGCAGGCCTCTGTTATTCTAGACTTCAATCACATTTTTAATAGAGGACTCCTCAACAGCCTCTCAGCTCTGCCATTTAATCACTGTCAACCAGGAAAGAGTTGGGCATATAAGGAAGAGCAGAACCACTGAAGCAGGCATCACAAAAATACACTCAGGACAGGTATGGCACAAACACTGCTCATGGAAACATGCCTGTGCACAAAGTGCCGCAGTCCCTTACACAGCCACTTGTCTCATTCTGCAGGTGCAAACTGCAGCAAAACAAAGTCAGTGATAGCAAGGATCTTTAAAATCCATTACTCAATCAATCCCTGTCCAATACAAAGGGCAGCCATCATCTGACTCTGCACACACAGTGCTCACAGGTCCATACTGTAAGATCATCTTGTAAAGATGCAACTCCTGGATTATGTTGTTAGGAGAACTCACAGCTTTCCTATTAATAAGATAAATTTTTTGCCTTCATAGTTGCAGAAGAGAAAAAGGTGGATATATAGAAATTCAAAATCCAGAAGGTAAAGAACACAACACTTAATTTTCAAATCAAGTAATGTTTGAATGTTTGTGGTCAGCAATAACAGTGCTACAGAAACCTTGGGCTATAGCTGTTTCCTTGGCCTGGCTTAGCCATAAATTTGATCAGGCTGACTTTGGGAGCTGCTGTTTTTGAGTTCATTTATGAAAAGATATGTCTGACATTTTTCTCCACATATTCATTCACTTTCAGAATGCTCCCAGAGTCCTGCAACCCGGTCCCATTTCCCTCTCATCACACAAAACCTGCACTCCTGACATAACTCCCTCCCTCCCTGACACCCAGATGGCTCCAATCCAGTCGCCAGCTCAGCAGTTTTCACTCTCTGAGCAAGCTTTCACTCTTCAAAGCTCATGTATGGGTCATAGCAAAAACTTGGGTGTCTGTTTCTGGTAGGTGGAGCTGTGATCCTAACCTTTGGCTTCCATAGGAGTGTTGTGTGAGAGTAACCAATACTGTCAAGAAGACAGTTTTCCCTTCTCAAGATCCACAGGATGCTTTTTTAAAAATTCTCCTCTTCCAGAGTACGATGGCTGAGTATAACCAGTAGGACTGAGTGACCTCTATTCACATCTTGGGGCAACATAACAGCCTTGCTACCTCCCATGGCCCAAGGAACACCACACAGATCTGTTTCTCCAAAGAGAGAACACAGCCTCAAAAAGCCACCAGTGCTGTGATGGTCAAAGAATCTTGGCCACACCTTCAGGAGCCTTCCTAAAGATGAATGAAAAATAAACCTAGACATGTCCAGTCCTGTCACTGTTCCATGAAGCCCACAGGGTTGCTCATGAGGATGAGCTCTCTTCGGTGAGTTCTGCTTTCTTCTCTCAGCATGGAGCTGCACGAAGCACACAGGCTTTATTTGTGTTCAGAAGAACACAACAGGAAAGTCTGAGTGTCTGTAAATGACTAGGGAAATTCAGTGGCAAAACTCCCAGTGACATCAGCAGGACAGAATTTTCACCACAACAAAAATATAAACAATGAGAAACAAACACACACAGTACTCATCCAAGACTCAGTCTTATACTGCCTTTCAGTCGTTTGGAAAAATCAAACTGCTTAACGCACTGAACTTCCCTTTCTTACAACTCTCTATTTGCCCTGGAAAATGGCTTGTGTTTAGAAACCATTTTAACTAATATGTTATAAATTGCCCTCATTACCCAGAAGACAAATAATGTATAAATTTCTAGCTGGAGGCTGCAATGGCAAGATAAAGGTTAAAAGCAAAACAGCTTATTGGGAGACATGGCGTCTGTAACAGAACTCATTTTCTCCCAAATAGAAAAAGATGTTGAGACATTCTTCACATTTCTGGCTTGCTGTTGTTGGGTTTCTGCATTTCTGACTCCACAAGGGAATGTGGAGATGAACAAACACGAACAAAAGAAATGTGCTGACAGGTTTGTTCAAAGTAGATTTAAAAACCCCCAAAAAACTAAAAGCAGAGCTGTGGTTGCAAGCACAGGGACAGACAGCACCAGATGCGGGAGGCCTTTCCTTAGACTACAAAAGGTGAATAAGAAAGAGAAACTGGCTTGTAATTCTGCATTACACAGTCTGGAATAAGTATTTTTTACTGTAGCTGGTTAGATGTAAAAGGTATTCTGTATAATGAGTCTAAACATGGCAGAACTATGGACCCAGGCAGTGTATTCACTGGCAGTGTATTCACTGGATCCAGAACAGCACCCAGGCAGTGTATTCACTGGCATGCCCTATTCCAGACAGTCTGCTGCTCAAATAGCAGAGCACCTTCTAATGAATAAAATATATTTAACCGTTCAAACCTTATTTTTTATTATCACAACGGCAGCTGCCAGTGAGGTCTCTGCAGCTGCAGGGTGCGAGCCAGAGTGTGCATGGCAGCTCTCATGTCCTGAGTAACACGCACTGCTCAAGAACCAGCCAACTGTCAGGACAGCATTTTTCAATCTTTTTCCCTAATTAACAGATGTTTAAGCAACATGTACTGATGAAGGGCTCTTCACAATCTGTCAATATATACAGCTTTTTATACAGTTCTCCCTCTCTTGCCCTTTCTTCCCCAAAGCAATATTAAAAGGCATATTTAAGGTTGTAGAGTTAGGCACTCAGTAAAAAGGGCAATCCTGAATTACAAGTGTCAAGCAAAGCTACTTCTACCATGCATGCCCACTACAAGAATTAATTGGCACAACTGCACATAATTACATGCCAGTGTGTGTCCTGATGCAGGAGACCAATCTCCCTGGAGTTCTTCCTCTGCTTCCCTGCAATCACATACAAAGTAGAACGGAAACAAGTGGCATGACAAAAGTGTCCAGATCAAGTCCCCAGCGATACCTCACAGTCAGTAGCTTTAATAAATTTGAAGCCTGAAATGGTAGTCAGGCCTGTGACTTGGTCCCAAGGGGAACCAGAGCAGCAGTAAGCCAGAGAAGTCCTTGTTTTCCAAGAGGTGGCTTCCTTTTCAGGATCATCCTCAGAAAGGGTTGCAGAAAACCAAGACCTTTCTAAGGAGGCAGCATTTTCACAGAATCACAGAGTGGGTAAGGCTGGAAGGACCACAATGTGTCATCTGGTCCAACCTTCCTGCTCGAGCACATTGCATAGGATTGTGTCCAGACAGTTCTTGAATATCTCCAGAGAGGGAGACTCCACAACCTCTCTGGGCAGTCTGCTCCAGGGCACAGTCACCTGCACAGTAAAGAAGTTTTTCCTCATATTCAGGTGGAACTTCCTGTGCGTCAGTTTCTGTCCATTCCCTCTTGTTCTATTGCTCCACACCACCAAGAGGAGCCTGGATCCATCCCCTTGTCACCCTCCCTTTAGATACTTATATACATTGATAAGGTCCCCTCTCAGTCATCTCTTCTCAAGGCTGAATAGGCCCAGCTCCCTGAGCCTTTCCTCGTAAGAGAGGTACTCCAGTCCTCTCATCACCCAGGCCTCCAGGTGCATCAGGCCTCTCATCAGAATAGGTCTTTTCCTCTTCTAACATCAGTCTCCTCAGTTATAGCAGGGTCCCCTATATCTCTGTGATTGCCCTGGTGGAAGTTTCTTCCCTTTTTCTCCTTACCTATTGCCCAGTCCTGCCATACTTCCCAGGAGATGCTTCTGGAGAGGAAGATGGCTTTAGGGGTGCTTTGGAAGAACCTGCTCCATCTCTGCCAAAACAAAATGCGCTCTGCTGCTGGCACCTTCTGTCTAGTGGGATTTTAACACTGCCCAAAACAGTGTGGAATTGGAAAACGAGAATGAAAACAAAGCAAAACCCAGAACCATTGCACACACGACTAAGCACCATACCAGCTGAGCTCCCTTTGCCTTCTCCCAGGTCTGCCTTTGAATGTGTTGCTGGAAGCTGCAAATGATACCCGTTTTATCCAACTAGTTTAAGCTCTCTCAAAGCCTGATACGAGACCAAGGTGTTCATAAACTCAAACTGCAGGATATTCCAGTGCCAATCCCATAATCAGCCATTTTTGCTTAGCCATAACAGTGCTGCAAAGTGCATTTGGCTGCTCACCTCTCATCGCCTGGGTGGGTAGTGAACAGGCAATGACAGACACACACCAACAGCCTGCTCCTAGCCTGCCTCAAGCAGAGGGAGCAGTAGGTCTTTGAAAAGATCTTTGAAAGGATCCTGAGGTATCATAAACATGCTGCTGTTTCCCTTTACAGCAACATTTCTGTCTCTGATTGCATATGCAACTACCAGAGCACAGGCTATAAAGCCCAAGCCTGCAGTTAATACAGAGATCTGTCTGCATTTCTAGATGTTTGTTACCATAGCAGCATCACAGTACTTTTTAGCTTGTTTTGTTGCTTTTGTTTTTTGGGTTTTTTTTAAAGCTGGGTTCTTATCCAGTGCAAACAGAGCCAGTTCCCTGTTATGCAAGAAGGAAACCTCACAGTGTGCTTGTAGATGTGGCAGGGCCTCCTACCTGGGAGCAGGGTGCTAAAAGAAGATGCTCAGCTCCTGCCTTGGTCCCACTGTGATTGAAGGGCTCTGCCACTTCACTCACCAAAGCCATTTCTGATGCTTGCACCCACCATGGAGTTGCTTCCTACCCACGCTGATGAGCACCACACCTCTGCACCGCTTACCTCCCGAGGAGCCCTTGTGATAACTTTTCTCAGAACACCCATCAGATTGCTATGAACATCCACTTTCAGCTTCTCCCTTAAACAGCTCAGCCAAAAGCAGCTTACATGACCAGCACAAATAACGTAAAGCAAACTTTTCCATCAATCCCAGAGTCTGCTCCAGGGTCTGGTAATGATCTACAGTAGCCTTAAAACACCTATAATAAGAGTGTTTTCCCAATCTGCCATATCAACAAACATTGATCAACAGCTTGGTTTTCAGCATGTCATTCACAGGTTACTCCAATGAATGTGAAAAAGACGAAAAAAGTTGATTGCCAGACATTTACTCCTCAAAAATAACTAACCCTTGTCATGTTCAGAGTCAAGGGTATCCAAAGGAAAATCCTTCCAGAAGCAGAAAGAAGATTTCCTTTATCTTTGTTAAGAGTCAAACACTCGGTCCATTTAGGTAATCTTGGAAAGCTGATTCTTTCTCAACCAATGCCTCAACTAGGTGGAGCAGAAAAGCTTTGCAGCACACTTCATTAGAAATCAGTTAAGTTAAACAACAGAAAAGTCTCACACCATCAAATTTTTGGAAGTTAGATCCATAACGAAATGGAGCAATTTTTGCACACCTATCTTGCTGATGTGCTACAACTGCACACTACCCATTTCTGTGTGACTGTTCACAGAGGACTACTGCCTGGTACTGTTCCTGCAAATGAATTGCTTAAATGCAGGCAGCAGAGGTTTGTACTGCAACACTAAAGGCCTGGAGTTGATAGATATCTGTCAGTCATGAGGAACAAGAGAATGAATAGTTTTCTTAGAGGAAAGTAGAAAGGTATTTTTCAAAAGTCCACTGGTCTTTAATCACAGATTAGGGAAGAAATAATTTTTCTCATCACAGAAGTGTAAGTAATTTTTTCCTCACTGAAAGCAAAATTGTAGCATGAGAAGGACTGCTTCAGAAATGGCTGGCTTTGAGAGAGACAACTGACACAGACCACACACCACAGTGAAGGCAACAGCAATTTATATCTCTGCACTAAACAGTCTCAACAGTTCAAATCCTACTCTGCCAGGTCTAAGATGATGATAGGTGTCAAGAGAAAAGACATACCTATTTCAAGGAGGCTCATTAACTTGGGAACACTAAAATATCTAACAAAATCTCATGGGCTGAGGTACTACAACTTCACTTAGCCATCACAAGTAAATGCTCATTTATTGTGATTTTAATCAAAGGAGTTGAAAGTGCTTCACTAGCTTTTGCTGGTGGAGCCTCTGTTGCAAGGCTCAGAGACCATCTCCAGCTAAACAGGGTCTACCTGCTCCAAATCACTGCTGCCCTGGTGACTTCACCAAAGGATGTACACATGAGTGAACCCATCGTGACCAAGTCCACCCTCACAGAGGAGAGTAACCTGGCTTGTCCCCAGCTCTTGGATGTCCCAGGTCCTGCTGAGGGATCCCCCAGACAAGAGAAGCTCGAGAGGAAGGAAGGCAGCTGGGTCCTGCAGCCCTCTGCTCCACCATTCATTTCTGCAGGATGGCTCTGAGGATTTTAAATTAAAGGTGTTCAAGATGAATCTTTGCTTGGTGGGAACAGAAGTGCATCAGCCAAATTGATCAGGTTTGGTCTCTTAGTAGGTATGTCAATTCCACTGGCAAATACAGGGAGGCATTCTGACATCCAGCGCTTTTGCTCAGGCATCCAAATGGCTTATCACTATTTCCTTTGTACCATTCAGAGCCGTAGGAGAAAAACTAGATATGAATTACTACTTTAAACAAACTAGGAAAATAAATACAAAGATGATGAAAATCCTCCATACTGAAAAAGTCTCTGCAGAACAAGGCTGTCAGTATATACCCACACAAATAACACATACATATCTCCCAGACAACTCAATTCAGAAACTGTGCATGTACTCACACCTCAGGTTTCCTAAAAAAGTATTGTCCCTTTTTTGCCTCATATAAAAGGGAGGAAGATCTATGAGGATGTTTAAATAGCTGCTGTTCTCTGCAGTCTAGAGCCAGGGGCAAAAGCACAAGGAAACAGAGTTGGTCTTATCTTGCCACAGTGCAATATGCTTCCCAGCCAAATTAGCTTTCTTTATCCATCCTGTCAGGCCCCCTACAAGCTCTCCCCATTCCATGCCACTTAGATGCACTGAGTCAGAGGCTGTGAGACTTCTCTATTTCCATGTTAATATTCACTCTCTGGCCTATGGAGCCATATAGGGCAGTGGCTCAAACTGCAAGGATATTTCCAGCAAGGCTGCTCCAGCAGCCCTGGGAGCTGAACTGCAGGCTGCTAGTCCAAATGGCACCTTTCCACCTTGTCCTCCACTCAGTGCTCACCTAGAGCTGGGGATGCAGCAACTACTCCCGAAAACGACCACCTGGTAACATCTTAACAGATGAAAACTCATACAAGTACTCTATCACCCATCAGATACACCCTTAACAGACTCCTCCTATTATAACATAAAGACCAATATTGCCAGAACCAATTTCTAAATGACTGATAAATTTTGGAGGGAAGCAGCAAATGGAAAAAGTATATAGAGAACACCCATCCTCACCCTCTCTCTTCCTATACACATTCACCCCTTCGATTTCTTCCCAGAGCACTGTGTGAAGAAGTAAGTTTTTAACCAAGAGGGAAAGGAACTCCCTCAACTTCTTTTAGTTAATAATGGCATTATGTTACCCTTCATCGCACACTTTCACATTACCAGGCAAGTAACAGTCATCGTCCCTCTCATAGCCCCTGGTTAATACGAGGATAACAAAAGGAATTCTCTTTGCAATCAACCCATCTGAAGCAAAACATTCCCAGAATGATGTCTTCACCTCCGCTCAAGTGCTTTAACCTTGAGTACAAACACCAGTGGCAAAAAAATTAGATTTTGTAGAGCAAAATTAGATTTCCTCAGGGACCACAGCCAGCATCCAGCTAAGATGGCTTTTTGCTTCTCCTGTTTCCCCCTAAAGTCCTTCCAAACACAACTCACATCCCACAGTGTGTTCTCAGTCCAGTTACTGGAAGACAACTTCTGTCTCTAGACCAATCATGACCTAGCAGGGCCCCCATCTCCTGCAGGTATGGGGCTGTACTGGCTCAGTCTCTGCCTCTCTCACAGCCCCCAGGGACAAGAAAATGCAGGCATCCTTTGCAGACAGATGGAGTGATAATTTGGTAAGACTACTTTCTTCTGTATTTCTTGCCCTCCCAAGCACTGTCCCCACTGGCAGTTGGCAAAATCTGGAAAAATGGCATAGTCGTTTATTGTAACTCGCAGAGCAAAATACAGTATTAGTGCCTTATCAGAGCAAGAGGAGCAGTAATAATTGCCCGCAGGCTCTCAAATCAAATATTCTTGCTTCTTTTAGCAAGCTACCAGAGCTGCCAGTTGCATGGCCCCAGCAAGATTTTCGGAGGACACAAACAATTATGTTCACAAGACTGAAGCGATGTCTTGAGGAGCCCTTGAGAAGTGATTAACACTCCCTTTCCATCTCAGCTGAAAGGGAAAACTGCAAAGCAGAAAACAGCTTCATCAACTTCACCTACTTCCACATTTACCCAAGTCTTTCTCCCAAAAGATGTTTCAAATCTAAAACCACAGTGTTTATTTAATTAACTGCTTCCAGCAGTGCAAAGCACTCATAGATGAGCC
>NW_016690362.1:1484507-1517462 GCF_001604755.1 Lepidothrix coronata
CCCAAAAGATGTTTCAAATCTAAAACCACAGTGTTTATTTAATTAACTGCTTCCAGCAGTGCAAAGCACTCATAGATGAGCCGATTTTCATTAAACACATGGACAAATATTCATCTCCAGTAATACCACTGATCACCTAGCTTTTGTGCAGCTGAAAACCCCAACTTCTACATACTGTGAGAGACAGAGTGGGAAGTGGCCCAGTGCAGCAGAAGTGTGCCCAACTGTTACACGCTGGTCTCCTCAAAACACACTCTGTTTGTTCTTCCTGTAAGTCCTGTCTGCCTCTGTCTGACTCACTGGCATTGTTTCCCAGGGCTCCAGGGTCGAGAGCAAAATCTTAGCCGAGTTAAAAGAGGGCTCAAAACTCATCTCTGAGACAGCTTCCATACATTCACTTCCTTTTTAGTCAGGGAACGAAACATTTCTCCTTAGCAATCTGTTTATACCATGATATCCATTCGGAGAGGAAGAAAGGAGACAAACCAGCTAAAATAAAATTTCCCCAAGGAGATAGATGGGGATTATTGGCTGAAAAAACTAGCAAAATCAATTCTTCAGTAGTCCAATAGTTCCTGCTAGCTTAAGAGGACTCTGCTGTACCCTCCCAGCAAGCATTTCAAATAACGCTTATGTGATTTATAGCCAGCAAGAAATTCTTGCTGTATTCTCTACAAAAGACACAGACCCTTAAAAACCCAAAGGTGAACAATTAATCCTCAGCACTAGAAGCTAAGCTTCACACAGAAGAACCCAATAAGCAATTTTTAATCTCAAATTATTGAGCTTTGCAAACAATGGACTTTCTCTTTCAACGTTTTCAAACTGGTATCCCTTAGTCATCTGAGAGAGAGCAGAAAGGAGAGAAAGCAGGGTGCCCCAAACCAAGCTGTTCATTTTGAAATTATCATAGTAAATTATTTCCTTGCACTCTATGCCTTTGTTTGCTAGTGTCAGTATGGGAGAAGAGAAAACAGATATTTTAGGAGAGGGTTGCTATTAAAAATTTAAACATGCCATTATTTTCCCCTTTATCCCTGCATATGTAGGTATTTTTGAATATTCAAGTTTTAAGCATCTCCTAATCAACAGATAACAATCCTTATGGAGCTACTTCAACTCAAAAATCAGTAGTTCATTAAGTAATTAAAAGCATAATAGTGTCAGCACAACAATATCATATGGAACCTCATCTCTTTCTGCAGACATCAAGGATTGCCACATTTCATATAGTAAAAAACAACAGACATGTTTCTGTTGATGTAATTAATCTCTATTCCCTGACATAATAACAAGAGAACGATGCCCGTGTTTATGATGAATTCTTCTAATTAAGAATGCTGTGCAAATGCCATGTGTTTCACATGAGGGATTTTGTCTAAACCAGGAACCCAGTTCAAGGATAAAATTCAGCTGCGTAGCACAAATCACAGGGACACTTTTCCTTCTGCCAGGCAGGAGCCAATGAACCATTCCCAGACAACTCGTTACTGTCTGCAGCATTTGAGCCACTCATTACAAGGGCCTTCACCTCGCAGCACTGCAAGATGTCCCACTTGCAAACAGAGACCTGAGCACTCTCAATGCTGCATCCTAAAGACACCCAAGAGAAGAGGTGTCACCCTTTGGGGGCAAAGAATGCTATCACTGTGCATCAGAGGGGTATATTCACTTCAATTTTTCTTATTACCCCTGCCCTCCCTGCAAAAAAGCCATGGCTATTTAAACATGCACTGAAGCTCTAAGGAAGGTGATGTCAGTTAAATGCCCAGTGGGAAAGACATTCAAAGAGAAAGTCAATGGAGAATGAGCAATCAGGATAAATCAAGACTTTAACCTTTCTGAGCCTTCCTCAAACTCTTGATCTGTAAAAGAAGATACTTAAGCATCTACCACATTTCTGAAGAGTCAAGTGCCCATGACCTGTCAATGCAAAAAATGTTTATTACTAAAAGTACCAAATGATGTATTTCAATCTTATTGTCAGTGGATTGTTTTACCTGTAAAAACATTTTGATGCTGCTACAAATCTGTTTAATGTAGATATACAGGTTTGCTTTCAACCTGTACATTTCTAGTAGACAGATTCTTGGCTTGGTGCAATATCCAAGTCCTAACTAATCTGACACTAGTAATTAAGTCATAACTATAGCAGCCAGTACCCCAGTTTCTGGTGCATAAAACAGCAGTTTCTGTTTATTGACCAGCAGAGAAAAATCTGGCTGCCTAGCAGCTGAATCAGATGGGAGCAGCCCCTTCCCAATGCAGCAAAGAAAACTTTCAAGGACAGTCATCCTCTACCCGCTGCCCTCTGGGGTAACACAGGTAAGCCATGACATACAGCCAGGTCACTTAATACAATAGGAAAAAATCCATTGATAGGACTTTCCTTGCTTGAATGGAAGGCAGGATGTTAATTTAGCTCTGAAGGAGCAGATAGGCCTCTCTAACAGCAGCCCTCTCCTCCTAAATCACACTTCTTTAAAAAGGGGGTTGGGGCCAAGTTCCTTGTACAGCAGGGAGCAGCCAGCTCCAGCCCCATCACATTGAATCCTACTCTGTAATCCCAGCATTCTTAAAATAATCTTTCCTTCTGGTTCCAGACATTGAGCATTCAAACTGGCTCAATATAGACTAAAACCACACTGTTGTACATCCTATTATATTATCAACCTATTTAACAGGACAGAGGAAAGGAAGAGCTATTGGATGGTTTCTGTATCTCCCAAAACAAGTCAGAAGCTCCAAGAGCTTCTTCATGGGCCATTTCTACAGGAGGCAGTCAGCATCTGCAGGGAGGCTGCAGTTATTTTAACATCTCCACTTTCTGTGACCTATGCAAACACCAAAATACTTGTAAAGAGGAAATAAATAAAAAAAAACCAACTTCTTTTTTAATAAACTCAAATAGCTGAAGTGATGAGGTAAGAAAGACAATATTAAGAGCCTACATTTCAGCAAACATTTAATTGTTTTAAATATATATTTTAGTACTTCCACACCCCCTCTGTATTAGGAGAACATACTAAAGAAAAAAAAGTCCTTGCACCCCATGCTTCTTTGTACACCTTTCTCATCCCAAGGAAGCACCAAGAAAGCTCCTCAAATTCAAATAAGCTAGTCCAGCAAACCAAGAAGAATATTGTTGACCACCATCACACTCTCAGAAATGTACCAAATCAATTTAATTAAAGCTAAGAGAGTTTTTTTAAAACAGGTTTTTGAGAAATGCACTGCAATAAGTTCTTTTAGGTCAACACTTACTTAAAGAACAGTATAAATACCTTCATCCTTGTCAGACTTGATGTCTGTCCTGAGGACAGATAGCTGAGCTACCCTCTAACATCAAACACATTACCATACAGTTGCTTTTCACATACACTTTGGTAAGGCTGGAGGTACTGAACTGGCAGAAGCATTGCACATAGTTCTTCTGGAACCAAAGCCTACAGGGAGCCTGAACGGCCCTACCAAGTAGGTGGGAATTTTTGACTTACCCTTCTCAGGAGCAAAGGTATTTCCTTTAGATCATCAGGGGTTTTGATCTATTTTGGCCATTTTTCCCCCTCAAGTAAGTCTAAAGAGCCATTTCTCTTACAGTGCAGAGCCATTCTGAAAAACCAATTCTGCAGAACCACTTCTGTCCCACAGCCATCACCCCAATAGAACCATATGGAGATATTCAAGAAGCAACAGCAAGCCTGTGTCAAACAGCACAGACTTACCTAAGGACTCTGAGCTGCTTGCAGCTGTCAGGAGCTTCCTTGAGGTGGCATGTTGCTGCTGACCTAGAAACAATACTCATCACCTCTCTGATCAGGAGAGATGCTCTTCAGCATGCCTAGAGTGGGTTATCCAGCCCAGGTGCAGACTATACCCCAGGAGCCTCACTCTTAGACTGCAAAGTTTCGCCTGCTGCATTACAGAATTACTGGCAACAAATATTACCCAATACCACTTGCCAAAGCAATGGGGGTAAATGCCTGGTCATCCATTTGTAACTTCTCATCATCTATCTGATGTTGTTCAGACTGCTAGAGTCTGAACTTGTTAAGTACCCCTTCTCAACACAAAGTTGGGTATGCAGTAGCAGCAGTGGATGCCCTACATTGAAACTCCTATTTGAAGGGAAATGAGTACAATCAGCTGAATTCACCCCTGTAAAATTCTGCTGCTACAAAAGTAGACATTGCTGGTTTTGCTTGCATTTGACTATTAATAACTTGTGGGGAAAAGGCCATATGCCCAGTCAGATGGCATTGCCCGTGACAACGTGTGCCACATGCCACTAGCCACGTATATAAGCATTTCAGCATCCAGGCTCTCATGTTGTTATCTATCTGTGTAAAGAACTTTGTAGCAAGACAAAAAACAAGAACACACAAACACCAGGAACATAGATGCAGATGAAAACACACTTATTCTTCAGAGAGAACAATTACAAGTGTTACAGTGTATTTTCCATCCAGAAGATCTAATTACAGAAGATACTGCTTTAAGCACTGAACTAGAAGCCAGACAATGGTTACAACGTCATGCGGCATTGAAAACAATATAACATTGGGAACCACACTTTACCCTGATTAAGTTGAGAATTTAACTCTCCAAAAGCAGAATTGAGACTGAAGAAGCAGCATCAGCCCCAGGGAGCTCAGCTGGTTGCAACCCCAGCCTGCTAAGGAGTGTTTCAATGCCATTTAGTATTAGGGCTGAAGTGGGAAAACCTGAAGTCCACCTTCCAGAGCTCAGCAAACACCCTGATATTTATTCCTGTCCAGCCTGGAAAGGCAGCTTATCACGACAAGAAGTCATGTTGCTAAGTGGTAGCAGGTTTAATAATTAACATTTGCACATACAGGAATCATTTAGAAGCTTTTTCTAACCTGTCTCCCCATTTCCTCTCCCAGCAGCTTATCCTCAAATGCTGCTTCTTCCTCCAAAATGAATGCATAGAAAGCAATGCACAGCAAAACCTGAGTTGCCATTTGGGATAACTGAGGTAAGCAGGGGGAGGGGATTTCCCAACACCCCACTCCAGCCACAAGCCAAATTTGTTCCCTCTAAGCTGTCCTAGCCCGCTCAGGTTACACGCACTACGTGCCAAAGCAGCTTTAGGTGGCCAACCCATAATTGACCACAGAAATTACAAGAGGTGGGGAGATGGTCCAAATATATCATCAAGGCTAAAAGTAGTGAGGTACAGCCAGTTACAATAGTAGCTACCAGAGGGCAAACTGAGTTTTGATTGTCTCTTAGTAGAGGTGGAATCCAGTAGAAAGTTCTTGGAATAAGCGCTGGTACACAGTTAATATCCAAGCTGTCTTGGCTTCACTGGTAATTTCAGCACAGTTAACAACTAGAGGTTAGCAGATCTCAATCGTACCTTTGCTTCCTTTCAGCAGAGATAGGGGCTTAATCTCAGCTCTTCACCAGGAAATGGGGTAAAGAATACTTTCTATCCCCAACTCTTTACCTTACTCATCTGCAGAGGCTATACATTCCAAGACAGAAGCCGTCTTCTGTTCACATTTCATCCTGCACAGAAGATCCCCCAGTCTGGATATCCAAAGAGATCGGCAGATAATCAGGAAGCATCCAGCAGCACAAGACTTGTGTGAGGTCTTGGGTAGGAAAAAGACAAATGGGATATCTCAGGCAACTCTGATGTGTAAATTGCTTGGAAAAGGATGGCACAGCAACTGATAACTCCAGGGAGGCCTGTGGTAGGCCCTAACAGTTTATTATTCTCCATGCCTTACTCTCCCATCCCAGAAGAGACCCAAAACAAGTCTCTCACATACAGAAAGAGCCTGCTACAGAGAAACACATCCAACTGTGAGCTATGCTATGCACTCCCCTGGCACACAGAGTTACAGCTGGGGCAGGGGAAAAGCTGGCAGCTGTCTGAGTGGCTGAGTTTTCACAGAGACCAGCTTCTCTTCATATCTCTCCTTTTGCACCTGAATCCTCAGCACCCAGTCAACCCCCACCCAGCTCCTGCCAAGCAGACATGGGTAATGGCTGGAGTCACCTCCATCACAACCTCGTGCAGGTCTACCTATTGAGTAATATTTGTTGCCAGTAATTCTGTAATGCAGCTGAGCCCCACCCCAGGCCAAGCAGAGTTTGACTCTCAAAGGACTCCCAGCTGACAGGCAGTGACCAAAGGCATCTAAATTTACCCCTATCAGATATGGGACAATGATATGGGAATTAACCTTGGGGAAAAAATAATAAACAGAAAACTTAAAGCAAATTCTGACCTCAATAGAAATATTTTTCATTCAAATCCAACTCACCTACTCAAGACCAGAAAGATATGAAATATCAAAATAACCTTCTGGCAACTTGCTTCATGGCTATCCTTGGCACAGAGAATGGTGAAGACCACAACTAAAGATTCACACAGGGCCAGCAAGTTAAATACAGCACTGGGAGGTGTATTTCTAGTGGAATGATAAAAGCATTAACAGAAAGCTGGATAAGTAAATTGGTGATGCATTGTGGATACTTGAAATTTACTTAGTCTTAATGAATCTGTCACAAGACTTAAGTTTAGCAATTTCCTGGATATTTAATAAATACCATGTGCAGCATTATTTCCTAATTTCTCAGATTCACTGCTATATAAACTAGAGAAGTTCAAATGGTCACCCTGCATTTCTGCTTTCTAACAGTTCTATGTATTCTTCCACAGTGAACAGCATCACCCACCTACACCCCTCTACCCACCCCCTCCCAAAAAAGTCAAGATATTGCATTTAAAGTTTAGATTTTGGATTCTGCTGAAACTGAGCTGAAGGAACTGTGCAGATGAGTACTGGGTTTTCTGAACATGCAGCCCACTGGCAGCAGCAAGTTCCTTTCATGCACTCATCATCTGGGGAACTAGAAAACGTCTTACAAGGCTCCTGCTCTAATGGTGCAGGAGACACAGAAAAATAAGAAGGGAATCCCTTCATAAACCCAGTTCCATTTGAACTTTCCCCCCCTGCAGCTGTTGGTCCTTCCCAACTGACTGCCAGGAGTCCCTGCTCCTGCTTACCAGGCAATCTGTGGACACAGACTAATGCCAGTGTGTCAGGCAGCTGCCACAGCTCAGGAGGTCACTGAGCATCCTGTGCAGACTCTGCAATACAGGCACAATAGGGTAGGGAGAGTTTTCTCACCCCTTCTTCAGCACTTGCAGTGCTGCTAATACCTATTTATCCATTCCTGGTCCTTCTTTATGTCTCTTAGGACATACTGGGCAAAAGCGGAAGAAAAATACAGAGCATTCCAATCCCCTTTAAGCTCAATGCAACAATTATAATCCTCTAAGTAAAAGCAAAGAGGGGGAAAAATGAGATGGACTGTGACAGGTTGGGAGGACTAAATCCCTGTTAACTAGGGCACCAAGATTTAAAGGGCTCAGCTTTGCACACATCAAATGTCTCTAACAAGGTCCTCACAGTACACTGTCCTTGACAATTCCTCAGTGCAAGTGAGAGTTGATAAGACCCACTGCCCTGAGGAAGCTGTCAGTGGGCAAGAGGACTCTATTGCCACGGCACAGCCATGCCATGACTAATGCATCCAAAACCATGAGGTTGGCAGAAGAACTCAAGTAGCCCTTTTGATTTCCAGATACAAGAGGCAGCAAAGGTCGGAGTGGTAACAATCACACAGGGTAGCACTGCACAATTAACAGCTGAACAGCAGCAGAAAGAAGAATGTGGCAATAACCTATATTTCACATTAGCCCTGCCACATACAATTATTTGAATCACCCCATCATGTTTCCTTTAACTCCAGCACATCTTTCCTGAAGGTGAGACTTTGGGCCCAAGAAAATTAATGAGCAAATAATTTACAATTCATAATTTTTAATAGTGCTGTAAGGAGATTGATGCAGGCAGATCAGCAGACTTTTCCTATTACCAGATGTGACTTAATCTGTATCCTGCGCTGTAAGGACAGTGTTTATTTTCATTGTAAACCCCCTCCTTGTGGGTCGCCTAACGTGAGATTTGTATCTGTTCAAGGACCTGACTTAAAAAAAACCTTTCACGCTCAGACAAAGGCAGCTTTTGATAGGTGCTTGGGCTGCCTCTCCAAGGCCAGAACTCACTTGACTGCATCTTATCATCATCGCCTGAACTGACAGATTCATAGCTAGTCCTCAAGGAACACTGATTTCCCAGGTCTTCCCAAAGTATCTTTGGGACTGCCCAACCAGTGTGGTCCAGTTTTCCCAGCACAGACTGCCTGGAAATGCCCCCCAGGGTCACTCAACAAGCAGGCATGGCACAGCAATCTGGCATTTCAAGGTATGGCACAACCAGACTTAGACTACCCAAATGCAGAGAGGATACAAATAGATGCCAAGTTCACTCAGATTTGCTCCAACAGATTTTTTGAAAGGATTACCTCATTGCAGAGCATCCATCCTTCTGGTGCCAACCCAAGCTCAGTATAAACACCACATTGCACTCCGAGCAATGAGGGAAATACGACTGTGCTCACCCCAGCCTGCAGCTGGTACTGCCAGGGAAGCCAGCTCTGAAGTGTAGCACCAGCAGGGATGTGGCAACTCAGCATCACTATGGCAGGGATAGGGTTGTGACCTACCTGTTTGTCAATGCTCCTATGAACCCACCCTGAGATCACTGTGAGAGACTGTGTCCTATCTTTAGGCATAAAATAGGTAGTTCAGACTAACTGAGACATGTCAGAAGGTTGGGAGACACATACAGCCTACTCTATCAGCAGCCTGGTGGCTGGTAATTCCTACTACTATCTGAAAAATCTCCTAGAAAGGAATAAAGAAAGAAAACTCAACAAAAATCACAAGCATATTATAGCACCAGGAGTCTACAGTGAGCACTTGCAACATTCACATTTGCTAACTTCAATGCATTACTATTAATTTCTACAATTTCATAAGACTTTGGGAAACTACATAAGAAACACAGAATTTTTTCAACTTCATTGTGTGGATGTGATGGCTCCCATTTGCACTGCCACTCTATCCATATTCCTGCATTCAGAGACTAACTGACCAGCTACCCAAGGAGCTACGCTGCTTTTTGCAGCTCTTACACACTCTTCCTCATTTATTAGGTTTTTTACTGCATACTTGGTACCAAAAGGTACAAAGTTACAGCATGGCATTACTGGGCATGACACACTCTGGCACGAGATACTTTGTTCAGGGCACTCAGCATGCAAGCAGATGGAAAGCATAATTTCTTACAATTTTGTCCTGCAGAAAGATTTTTTTCAGAGTGTGGTTTGAAAAACCACCACACAGAGAATCTCTGAAGACACCTTCATTTATTAGAAGCAGTTTTCCAGCCAAGCTCTAACTGTTTCAGGGCTGTTATCCAAAACAAAAAGGGAAGAAAAATATTCCTTTTTTTTCCTCACAGGCACACAAAATGGATGATGCAGGTTTCAGCCCAGGTGCTTTCTCTCTCTGCTACGCTAAAACAAAGTCTCCTCGAAAGGATCATATTTCAGCTTATAAGACAAAAAATTTGGAAAGTGGGAGAAGGAAAACAAGAGGTTAAAGGAGATAATTTTCTGCAGCTTTAGCCAAATGTTATCAGTGATCGTTCTATAACAGTCAGAAGTTAGAGCACTATCCCAGCCTGAAGCCTTGAAGCCTGAAGTGCAAAGTCAACTCTACAGCTCCATCATGGCAGGACGACCAACCAAGCCTTATGTGACCAGCCAAAACAGCTTCCCGGCCCAGGGGCAGCCCCATGTGGCAGCTTCATTTGCATCCTGGGGATGCACAGGGCTCAGACACCAACAGTGCTGC
Organism: Lepidothrix coronata; assembly: GCF_001604755.1. Classification (NCBI taxonomy): domain Eukaryota; kingdom Metazoa; phylum Chordata; class Aves; order Passeriformes; family Pipridae; genus Lepidothrix; species Lepidothrix coronata. The sequence continues at coordinate 1,494,313 of NW_016690362.1, forward strand.
GAGACCTGCAATGGCACTGCAGAGGGAGTTGAGGTAGGTCTCTGCAGAGATGATGCCCCTGAAGTAGCAGAAACAAAGTAGCTCCAAAGGGAGCACACAGCTGTCTATCAAAACTCCAGTCTCTACTAACACTGAGAAACTACCTATATGCTCAAAGCACATCACAACATAGGTAATTTCTCCACAAAGATGAGGCCCAAGAGACCACTATATTTTTTTTTTTACTTTGTTTTTGATTTTGTTTTAAATGCACTCCTATATATCTCAGTGTCTCTGCATCCACCAGCACAACCGGGACCTGGAAATCTGAAGTGAACAGTCCCCCTACAGTCCTTTATCACTTTTATAAATTGCAAGAATATATGCTTATAAAAACACAGTGGAAGACAGCAACAGGAAAGATACAAACTTTCCTAATAAACCCTGTTGTTCAGTGCACGGAGTAGTCCATGCTGTGCCTTTAATACTTTCCTCTTGCAGCAGATTGGCCCTGACCTGCTGCATTTCTGCTGGTTCAAAGGTATACAAAGGGAGAACTCAACCAAATATTTTGCTAAGGTTATCTCTCTCATCTCCAGTCCTTTACAAAACTTGCAAGCTAAGCCTCCCAAAAGCCCTGTGAAGCAGATAAAATCTCCATTTTAGACTTTGGGGAAACTGAGGCATGTAAAGAGCCTGTAAGGAAGATGAGTTTGCAGCTCAGTCAATAAGCCAGTTCAGCTCCCTCTCCATGGGTTTCACTTTAGTTTTATCTTTCCCTTAATGTGGCAGTATGGGGTGTGTTGCGGATCATGGCCTCTGAGCTAGGCCTGTACAGACAGAACAGCAGGGACAGCTGACATGACAACCCCAAAGAGCCGACAGCCCTACTGCAGGAGCTGGCAGGTAGGGCTAGAGGAGCACAAGGGAGCTGCAAACGCGACCAAAATAGGAAAGAGAGGGTGAGGTCCTGGGACTGTCACTGAGGTGACACTGAATAGGAACAACCAGCTGGCATCCTGTGAGGAGCCAAGGAAGAGCAAGAAGTCCCACCTTGCCAGGCTCTGCCCTGGGGCTTCCCCTGCAGATGGGACACAATGCACAGCACAAGTGAACTCCACTGACACGCATGCTTCATACCCAGCACATTCACTTCTGTTTGTTTCATTGCCTTTGTGCTACTCTGCATGTTTTTCTAACAGGAGTAATTTTCATTTTCAGCACTCCAAAATGGGCAGTCCCAGTTCAGTGCCACAAAACCACAGTGAAACAAAACCACATTTTCTCCCCTTGACCTTCAAGAGACTCAACCTGTTTGCCTCAGGATGAAGTGTCTGGACCAAGTTTCAAACATCAAACAGCAACCTGAGATGTCTCCCAAAGCATTCCATTTCCAGCAGCACTGCTAAATTTTTAGCTTTTAAATCTTAAGGCAATTTTGTATATGCAAAGACAAATCTAACTGGGGAAGCAGCTGCATACTAAAGAATGCTTCAGTTAGCTAAAACTTGCAACTGTTTCACTCACTAGTTTAATGGACAGGCTATAGTAAAATACATCATCTTCAGGAGCACTACACTTGCTCCCCCCTCACATCTACACCCTGTCCCAGGCTGCCCAGATCACCATGTTCTCCAAGCCCCAGCTACCTCACTGCAGCTACAGCATCACTTTGATTAACAACTAAGGCCAGTGTTGCAAACTGGATTTTATTAGTATTACTATTGTGAACCATTTCTTTTATTTTATTTTTTAATACACCACATGGGCCACTGGGACAAATTAATACAAAATAATTTTCTGTCGTTTAGGCAAACAGCAGTCATTCTCACATTTTTAAAACATAAACACTGTAAATAAAATATTAAACTGTCAAACCATCCTTGAATCTTCCCCCTGCAGTAATACCCTCAGAGAAACAGTTACCAAGTCATCCTTCCCCAGGGAGCTGGCACAGGCCTCTCACATGCCATAAGAGAGATCCCACAGAGATCCAAAAAAATCAGTGTTGCAGGGGTCTTGCCACAGCAGAAATGGCTGCCACAAAACCCCAAGCATTAAGGGCTGTGTCCCCCACCCTAATATAAACTGGGAGGAGCAGAGGCCATATAGTTGCAGGGAAGAGCCAGGCAGATGCTGAATTTTGGCAGGGGAATGGGCCAGGCTGAACATCACAGACAAACCCAGCAATTGGCAGGAGCACCTTCACCTACAAAAGCATTGGCACTGCAACCTACAGCTTCTTTCCCACCTCACTTCCAACACTCATGATATTTGCAGAGTCACAGAGAGCAGAACTGTTTTGCAGACTAGTAGGATGGAGAGTTCACAAGTGTGTAAATTGACATGCAGCCACCCAGCATAAGAGCAGAAAGAAACCCATATAGCCACATTCCTGATCTTGGCCCCAAAAGGCAGGAGACTCAAGAGGGAGCAACCTGGTATGAGTAAAATGGTAAGGAGCTTGCTGAAATGGACTGTGGCATCTCATTAAATATTAAGCCTTCTCCTCCACAGCACAGCAGGACATGAAATCAAGCCTGACAATATGCCAATGCTCTTCCCCCTCTTGTTGAGTTTGTTGGAGGTTTTTTATTTATTTAGGATCTACCTCAATTCCTAGAGTTACATGCCTGAGGCTACAAGACCTGCATCCAGGTAGGCACACATGCGGGAGCCTTAATGGGATACAAGTCCTTGAAAATGGTATCATTTAGCAAACCATGAAAGTTGCAGGATGTCCCAGCTGTTAGAAAAACAGCATCCCCTGAAAGCTATGCACAGAGGAAACGTGATGAAGGGATGAGAATAAAATCATTCATGAATACACGGTGAACATCAGCCAGCACCTGCTCCACAGGATTCAGATACCCACGGCCAAAGGCAACACAAAACAAATGCAGCAGAGCACACTGTTTGGCCAAGTTAGTTAGGTGTACCAGGGTCTGAAGAGCATATATCAAGGGGCTCTTACATGGTGCTTAAATGTGCTAGTTTGACAACTCAGAGAAGCACGTAGACCCCAGCCACTGCTGATTCTCTAGCTAAATAAGATGGGGGAAATCAAACAATTGACATCTTTCTTCACCAGCTTGTTCGATGCTTTCAGATACCTCCTGTTCTCAGCAAAGCATCCCAGAGGAGTCTCCTGCTCTCTCTGTCTCACCACAGGCAGTGAGGTTTTGCAGAGCATTTAGAAAGCCTTTGCTATAAGGAAATAAGACGCCTTGATCTCATCTCCCCAGTGCTCATTTTACATGGCTGAGCAATGAGGCAGGGAACAGCCAGGAGGGCTGAGCCCAGGCAACCTGAGCCAGCATTACAATATAGGGTCTCTCCACTGCCAAACAGGCTCTAGTGGGGTCACAGAGGAAATACACAGGTCACAAAAGTTGGCAGGACAAACACAAGAGACAACATACCTGCTCCAAAGAGCAACTGACAAAGATAACAAGCATCATATCTGCTCCAAAGAGCAATTGGGCACCAGCCTAACAAAATTCAAAGCATTTAAATAACAGTTCTCTTCTGTCTCCATCTTTCAGGCAAGTTGCTGCTTTCATGACACCTCAGAGAAGTGAGCAAGATGGAGAAGCCCATGGGCAGCCTCACATCCAGCTTTTGACTGGGAAATGGGAGCAAATACTCCCACCCTCAGCTTACGGTCAGCCAACAGAAAAATTCCTTTTTCAAAGCTACTACCAACCACCCCTCTCACTAACAAGCTTTGCCCACATGGCAGCAATGGCCTTGCTCTCTTCAGCACGATACAAGTATGCTGGACAAGCTTCCCATGCCACAATCTTTAGAGGTGGAAGAACAGATGGGCTCTGCCATCAGTGCCATACTAAAGCAGACAAGCAGTATGAGGTGAACAATTAATCACCCGTACATAGTGTGGGAATGATGCCAAAACCCTTCCAAAGACACACTGCAAAACTTCTGGTCCTCGGAAATTTCCTGGAGGACAGGACAACTTTTTGCCTGGGAGGGACAGAAAAGAGCTCAGGGAAGAAGTCTATCCTTCAGAAACACTCAGCACACAAACCAACTGCCAGAGCTCTGCTCCAAAATAAAAATGCATTCCTGGGACTGTGGTACTCACTTGTGTTTCCATCCTCCATGGCAAGTGGAAGGGGAAACATGCAGGGGCTCAGTGTGTCACCAAGTCAGCCCTGACATTCACCAATTTCTGAATTTTTATTTCAGGCATCTCTAGGGCCTGTTTGTTTCAACACTATTGCAGAGAGACCACAGGTCAAGATTTCTGTGTATAAAGAAGAGATCTGTAGGATCACTTTCAATACATGAGCTGCTTCTGAGACACTGATTTCTGATAGCCCCATGCCCCAACTTAAATATTCAAAGATTTCCCTTGCTGACTCCGGGAATCAGACAACCAGATTTCAAGTTTAAAGTTGTGCTAATAAACATGAGGTCAACAAGTAAAAAATCAGTTTCAAGCTGAGACTTGCAATCAACTACAGTGTTTACCTGAGGTGATTTTTATTCTTCACATTGAGAGAGAATAAAGAAGAAAACTACAAGCCCAGAAAGCACTTCAATTTTTAAACCTATGCAATGCACCTTCATTTGCCAAGGATTTGAAATGTCATAGCATAGATACAAGAGCAGAACTCTTGGACACACTCATCCAAAAGAAAGATTTTTTTTTTTCCTTTTTCCCAGACAAAAGAGCAGCCAGTTTTAAAAACCTGAAAAAATATTTTCCATAGTCTCATAAGTCACAAGTCACTCTTAGTTGCAGATGAGCCCAAACCTGAACTCCAAAACCATCACTCATGAGGAGCAGAGGAAACTAAAAAATGGTTAAAATGGACAGCTTGTCTCAGTGGCTACTCAGGGATACAAGAAGCAGGCAGAGCACAGGCACGCCTCCCCTTACACAAGACTGCCATTACACATTACCATGACAGTCAAGGAACCTAACTTTGATGGGAATTAACTCAGGGTCGAGGGCTCTACACTGCCAAAGGACAGCTGCTTCTCTAGATTCGTTATGTCTCCAGCAGAGCAATTGATGTGGCACATTTTCCATGTTGGCTGGGACAGGGCAGTGGGCCTTCCCACAGCCCACATGTCATGCAGTCAGATGAAGCCGGGCCATGCTGAGGGCCACATGCACAGCTACAGCCCTGGCGTAACCAGCCCTGCAGGCTCACACAGCTAACTCAGCCACAGGACCAACTGCTCAGACCCGGCTAGATGCCACCCCCTGCAGGGGTTATCCCCAGACCCCTGCCAACCTTCCCACCCCATACTCACCTAGAGTCACTTCCCTGATTCTGGCCCCAGCAGCTCAGGCAGACGCCATGGCCCAGTTGGCTCGTTATGTGCATCGCAGTGAAGCACATCAAGTTCTCCATAGCCATGGCACTGCATAGTTACAGGAGCACACATATTGTATTTTACCAGATTGCCTCTCACAGCAAACCACCAAACCCTAGGGAAACCACTCTGCATGCATGAGGGGAAGCCCAAATACCACAAACCCCTCCTGTTTCTCTTCTCTATGTAAATGGATCGTGGCAGGTCAGAATGTCATGTTTCCACCATGCCCCACTGTCAGGTGCATCAGGAGAGGGTCCTCCTTCATCTCAGCTGCTGTCTGCTCGGGGGTCAGGACATACTGGAGGGGGCCGGCCCATTCTGGGATTCCAGTGACAGAGGGAGAGGAGAGGCAAAGGACGAATATTTTTCCTTGCTAAGGGATTTCAGGCATGGAGCAGAGCTGGGATGCTTTACATCGTTTTGAGAACAGAACCAGATCTGGCTGTTGCACGGTGCTACATCTTGTAAGGAGAGGCTTTGTGGTTAGCCATGAGCACATACTGCCTCCCCCCAAACAGCAGCAATATAACAATGTGTGGCGCTGCCACAGCATCCTCCTCCCGAGGATTTTAAGGTGCTTGGCAGATGATATGGACTCGGGCAACCTCACAAGCCCTCTGAGAGGGAGTAAAGTAAACGCTATAAAAACCCAGAAGGGATAAGTGGTGAAATGGAAGAATAAAACTGCCAGAGCAGCTTGTTCAAGCACACACAAGAAATCAGGGGCTCAGGGACAGCTTCCTCTGCCACTACGGTGGAATCAAAAAGACAGGAGTGCTCTAAATCCTCTGTTTATTCAACTCAGCCCTGGCCAGCCTGAGAGCATTTTCCTGAGTGCCTAAAGGGCTACAGCAATAACAGGACTCGCACAGAGCTCCTCACCTCACTGTACTAATTTCCACAGTCCTGCTCCATAGAGGAGGATGCACAGAGATCCATAGAGATGCACAGCAGAGCAGCTTGAACTGCTGGAAGCCCACGGCCCTAGCAAGCAGGAAATAAAACATCCTTACTCTGCCCATGAGCCTCAGTTTTGACTTTTGAGTTTTGGCAGCTGCAAGCAATGGCCAAGGGTCTCATCTGAAGGGTTTCCACCCTGCTGCCTGAAGGCTGGGAGTGTTCTGACAGCGTTTTCCAAACATTCATAAGGCTTTCCAAATACTCATACATACATCTTCCACCCCCACTTTACAGCTGGCAAAAAGAGAGACAGCCAAAAACCCCAGTGCCAGTCAAGGGAGGAAGTGGAGAGCCCCAGTGCCTGGTCCCTGCCCCAACTCTGACCAGGCTGCTGCTTTTGTTCGCTTCCATGTGTGCATAACCAGCTGACAAATGGATTTGCAGCCAAAGAGTGACACACAGTGCAGTTCCCAAACTGCTTCAGCTCCCGGGAATAGTATTGCTGGGCCACTTTTTGCTCCAGGGGCTGGTTTATTTTTTATGAAGCTATTGCCTAGAGTTGGGAGAGCTTTACTGATGCTGTTATACAGGCTGAAGGGAGGACAAATCACCTTCATAGACAGAGCAGAAAGATTCTCATCATCCTTAAGTCAGGAGCTTGATTTTATCACCTCACTGAGCCCAGAGATACCCAGGGAAGGCAGTGTGCAGCTCTCAACAAAACTGAAGTAGCACATGAGGGCACTGCTACCACTCCTAAGGATAGGAAGGAGGCCTGAGGGCTCTCATCCAACTACAACCCTGCCCAGACTCTAGCCTGAGCCCGACTCACAGGCTATTGTCTCTGGCTTAAAAGAGACAAAACTCACGAGTGGTGTCCAGGTTCTCCAAACGGAGGGGGCCGAGGTAGAGGCTGGTAAGAGTTGCACAATCCCTCAGTGTAATGCCATTCGTATCCCCCGGCCCGATGCTCAGAGCCCGGCTGGCCGGAGGACGGGCTTGTGAGGGGTCATGGCTCTTTGCTGGTCCTGACGGCAAAGCACTGTGATCACATACATGGCTGTGTGTATACATATGTGTATGTATGCGTCTCCTGAACGCGAACCAAAAACCTTCCAGCTGTTTCACCCGCCCTTTTCCCCCGCCAAGGGCAGTCGCTCTCAGCTGGAGGAGCAGAGCCCGGGCTGAGTGATAGCGGCGGAGACAACTCGCAAACACTTTACCCACGGCATTACTCTATTCCCCTGAGCGTGCCCACCCTGCTCCCCGATTGTAGCGGCTGCCATGGTGACAAGCGCGAACGCTAAAATAAACAGAAAACAACCCGAAGGCAAAGCGCAGCCCTTCGCCAGCTCACCCCGCGCCCGCCGCGGCGGCTCCCTCCCCGAGCATCCCTCCCCGCCGCGGCAGGACGGGATGCCGGCGGCCGCCGCTCACTCACGATGAGGGGGATGGTCTTTTCCTCCCGGCGGAGCTCCAGCCTGCCGGCCGTCCTCTGCCCGCTCCGGGCGCCGCCGCTACCGCTGCCGGCGGACCTGCCGGCGGCCGCCGAGCGGGGTTTGTTGTCCTGCCATAAGTAGTAGAAAGTGCCCAGGATCCAGGCGACGGTCAGGATGGCGATGGCATTGGCCCTGATTCTCCTCATGCCGAGCGCCCCGGGGGAGCCTGGGAGCGCTGCCTCGACGGGCAGGGGCGGCTGTGGGAGGAAGGAGAGGAGAAGGAGGCGGTGGCGGCGGCGCGGCTCCCCCCCGCCCCGCACCGCTCCGGTCCCGGCCCCGCACCGCCCAGCCGCCGCCGCCGGGTCCTAAAGCCTCGCCCGCTCCGCCGCAGGGGGCGGAGGGCTCCGCGCCTCCTCCTGCTCCTCCTCCTCCCGGCCTGGACGGCGCGAGGAGCCGGGGCAGGCTGCCGGCGAGATGCAGCTGAGGGTACGCTCAGCGCTGCAGCCGAAGCGGGCAGGGGGCGGCAGGGCCCACGTGGCGGGGCGCAGGTAACACGGGCTCAGCCGCAGGGGGCAGCTGCTGGGACGCGGGTAGCACAGCAGTCTGCCCTCCTGCACCGCCTGCCCGGGTCCCTGTCCTTGCTGGCCCCAGCACCACGCGGTACTCGTGTCCGTAGGGGAAGTAACCAGCCAATACACCGTGGCATCGCATGGCACACGGGATCTAGGCATCCACTCCATGGAGATGAGCACATCTCGTACTGAAGCTGGTGTGGTTCACAGGAGCAAGGCTCTCAGGCTGATGATGGAGCTGCCCAAGTACCCGTTCCCATTGCTGCTACACAACCACACAGCAGTCACACACTGGCACAAGAACTGGGCGCCTGGGCCAGCACCACAGCCTTGAGGCCTTTCAAGCCCTGCAAGAGGGCAAGCACGGCAGTGGAGTGTCAACGACGATACAATTCCCCATTACAGGGCACTGCCAAAGCTACAGCAGTAAAAAGCTCACTGAATTCACCCCTGAGGGCAGCTTAAGCAACAGACCATCCAGCTTGAGAAAACAAGCTTCATTTAGGCACAGTGCAGCTGTGGTGCAGCTACAGCTTAAAGGTAGCTTGTGAGAGCAGGAGGAGATAGCAATAAAAATTAGCAGTGAAGACAAATGCTTAGAAAATGTGAGTGCTTCCAAGGCACCTGATGAGGGGATTAGGGGATTTGCATTATAGTACAGAAAATGTCAATAAGGCTTCTAAATAATTTTTTGCCCTACCTTCCTCCTGATCAAATTCCTCTAAATGTATTTACAATTTGCCCTACTAAATTGCCCTCTCAGGTTTACCTGCACACTGCTTGTTTCCTGAAGTACAGTACAGTATAAAATTCATCCACCAGATTTGTACGTGCTAGCACTCAGGGCAGAATGCTATTCCTAGAACCACCACTTCCAGGACTGCTCTACACCAACCTCCCTGCAAAGCACACTGCACTCCTGATACAGAAAGATGTTAGAAAGCATCTCACATCCTCCAAGGTACCTTTCCCAACGACCTGTCAACCACCATAGCTTCCCAGGCCAGCTGATAATAGTCAGTGGCTAGGGGAAGTTTGAGACTTTAAGGCAAAAACAAAGTCCTCCAAGGGATCAACAAAAACATAATTAGTCCAAGCTGCCCAGTCCAAACCTATTCCAGTGGTATGAGTAACCTGTGGAAGCTGGGCTCCCACTATTTTCAATCTCTTTCCCAGTCCTACCAAAAGAAGTGCATCTGCTCTCCTACATGCATTTGGATCCAGCAGCTGCCTGGGTTGCAGAGGTATGTGAAGGGAGGCAAAGGAGCTGTACCAAGGATTCAGAAAAAGGAAAGATGGAGAGTAAGATGTGTTCATGTCCACGTGACAGCAGAGCTAGCCCCATAGACTGTCTCCTCTTTCACCACTGTGTAGATCATACCAGACTTTGCTTGATTTCTTCTTAATCTTTTCTCACCATTTGGTGAAATTCACTACAGAAAAGCAAATTACGAACAGCAGTGGAGAAATAAGTGTGAAACAGGAGAAAATCCTCTGCCCCAACACTTGAATTAAGCAGACTGCCTCCTCCTGCCTTTCCAAGCATGCTGCTTCCCCCTTCCACTGCAGCCATTCTTCCTGCATTGCCCCCCCTCGCCCCTCTAGCACACCCTATAAGCTGCCATGCAGTAACCATTGCCTCCTCGCACCACATTACTCGACTTCCAACTATCCTAATGGAGATCCCCACTGCACAAGCATCTCGGCCTCAGCCAAGCCTCTAACAGTTGACAAGTCCCCTTCAGGGTCAGCCCAGCATCTCCTTTTTCTGCTCAGAAAAAACCAGCTCCCAGACTCTTCAGATTCTACAAGGACACCGTTTTGAGCATGCTTCCCTTTCCAGAGCAGATACCATCTTCTGAGGAATGACACCTTGCACTTTATTCCCTACGCAGGACATGGGCCAGAGGAATCATGTTTTCACAGCATTTACCTGTGAAACTTCAGTTTTGCAAGTGCAGTCTAACATTTGGCATCTGCTAATGAATCCCAGCACCTTGTCCATGCTACAGTACTGGTTCACACCCACCGGACTGGTCCCACCTGCCAGCAACAGCCATCAACCCCTATGCTAAGCAGGTGCAAAGCACTGCCAGGTAATCAAGGGAGCAGTGCAATATGGTCTTGCTGTGTTTCAGAGCTGCAATCACGGCCCAGAGGAATGTATCAGGAGAGATTTCAGACTGTGTTGGCACTTAACTACTCTACATACAGGGTAGGGAGGCACTGTCCACAGCGCAGTTTAGTGGGCAGCTGCCTGCATCCAGCTGACCCTTGTCACTGGAAGCATCTTACGCACAAGCCTTGAAAGCTGACTGTGTACTGGTGGCTGCTCTCTGTCATCGATGAGCTCTTGGAAAGGAGACTTCCAAGCTCTTAGCAGTGCTTTCTCACTCGTGCAAGACATACTGCCGAGCCCTCTTTGCTATTCTGCCCCCATCACATCCTGTTATTCCCAGAGCATTGCCAGCAGTTCAGAAAACAGCACCAAGAAATTAAAACCACTGAGTTTACTTGTTCTACCTGGGTAATGTGGTGTGCTGACAACTTACATGAGTGACAGGAACTCTCCTGTGAAGAATCACTGCCTTCCTTCTTTAATTCATTACTTATAAGAAAAAAAACCCACATAATTTAACCATTTAATTTGAAGACCCCCAAATCCCTCTCAAGGGATGGCCTGTAGGGAATTGCCAGAAACAAGCAGGGTAGGGAAGCTCTGCTCTAGCACACAGCAGTAGCAAAGGGCACAGCAAAAGCACTGAGTTACTCACCCTCGGAGCTGGTGGCAGGGCAGCTCACCATGCCCACAGGTATCCAGTTCAGCACAGACAAACCAGATTTGCAAGGATCCATTATTTACATTGCCTAAGCTTTGGGACCTATTTGAACTGAAGAGAGTTAGGGCGTGCTGCTCACGGCACTAGAGCTGACTGACCTGAAGGAGAAAGGACCTTCAGCACAGCTGAAAAGACATGCACTTAGGCAGCACCAGGCTTTCATATGCTTTGGAAGTGTCTACAGCAATGTTTCATCTTCAGGGCCCAAATACCTCACTTGCAGGAGGACTAGCTCTCAGGTCCAAGCTATTGGTAACAAAGGTTTCATGTTCTGCAGCCAGAACTTGCAATGATTTAATCTCTGATCATCAAGCTTTGCTCCAGAATTTCATCTTTCTTTTAAAAGACAACACACTTCAAACCTTATGTTCTACAGGGATCTCTGATAATATAAATTGTTCAGGTAAGCTGCAATGCTGCATTCAGATTTTAGAACCATCCCCATCATAGAAAAGAATACCAGAAACAGTCTGGCATGGAAATGTCTGCACCACACAATCTGCAATGTAGACATACAGTGAATATTAACAGTGATAATACTTCACAGCTGATCTTTGCAAAAGCACCAGCCAATTCAATAAATGCCATAAGAGAAGTGACCTGAGACACATAATAAACCAATCAAATCAAGATTATACAAAGCCCATAGCACACTTGTTCTTTTCCAGTTCCATGTTAGAGATGTTAAGTTTTACCTTATTTTGTGACAAACTTTGTACAGTGGAATAAGGAACCCAAGTGGCTGATTCTTTAGCACAAGGATAGACTAAGTATTTGGTGAATGATGTCAATACACAACAGGAGGAGGAATACGACCAGCTATGTGGAGAAATTTATGTGAGGTTTGAGAACCTTATTTTATTTACAAACACCAAGGCCCTAACCAGCATCCCCTTCAAAGAGAAAAGAAAGAGATCTCCTAAAGCTATGAATATTAAAAAGTGCTCTTGAGAAGCCATTTTTGTGTCTTTGTCTGACAGCTTAGGTAACATCATTTAGGAGATCTGGTGTCCCAAATTGCCCAGATAAAATTGAGGTGATCTTTGTTGCAGGGGAAAAGACAAGCATCATCCAGATTTCTCTTCAGAAAAATGAGGTATGGCTGCTTTATAGTTATGGTGAGACACAGTGCATGTTTTTGCAGTCATCTGACAGAAAACGTAGCTGAGCTTTCAACTGTGTAACATCTGGAGAACACCAAAAGGTTTTTCTTAGCACTACTCTGACCCCAGAAATCAGGTCTGCTATATTTGTGGCCTCCAGGCACGGAAGTGCCATCCGAAACATGAATGTAAGGTCTGTCTAGACTCTGGAAACTGTTTTGAGTAAATTTATCCAGAGTTTAGCTAAGAACATATGAAGAAAATTAGCATCAGAGTTCAGGGATTAGAGCAGGTCATGCTGCAGAGAGAAACCAGTGTAGCATGTTACGATGATAAACTGGGATGAGAAGACTTACTCAGAGAGAAGCAGCTCTGCTTGCCTGCAGCCAGTCAGCAGTTGAGCTCCTCATGGCATCAAGGGAAGAGTAGCCCCAGTTCAGGAATTTTCCCAGGATTTTTCACAAGAGATCACTCCTCGGGGAGTTCCTTCTGCATGGGCAGAGCAGAGTGCCCAGGAGGTGAGACGTCTTAGGATGTTTTCTCTGAACTTGCTGCCACCAAGTGGCTCCTTCTTCCTCCTCTGGCTGATCCCTGGGCTGGACACTCACCCTCCCTGGTGAAGCTCCTGGTCTTTTCCCAAGCAGGGTCAGTGGTCTGCTTCCATGTTAGGAAGAGGTTGGTAGGAATGGGGGAAAGCAATTTACCTGTTGAAGGGAGAGGACTCACAGCTCATCCCTGATTTCAGTTCAAAAAAATGAGGGAGAAGGGGAAATGTTTGTCTCAACGGGCAGAAACAGATGAAGTTCTTTCCCCATAATGGAGGAGATGCCCCTCTGATAGTCTGACCATGACATCTCACCATGCTCTTCATTCAGATCCAAATCGTACCCCTATAAACCTCTGAGACATGTTTACTCATACCATAATGCCAAGATCACAGAGTATGCTATCCTCTACCATGTGCTTGTTGAAAAGAGTTAGAAAAGAAAAATGTTACCTGCATTACTCATCTACGTTGGCCAAATTCCTAAACTCCCTGAAATACTCTCCTTGTCTGAGAAAGCTTTCTCATACTGGCCAGAGGGCATGGGTATGTATGTGGGCTTCTGAAAGTCCATACTGCTGTGCTGCAGGTCATATATCACCCTCCACATCCTTGGCCTCAGACACCATTGGGAAACTGCAAGGTGTAACAGCTTGTCTTGATCATGCCCTGCCTAGAGCTAGACACTGTTCAAGTAGTCTCCAGCCCTTCACTGCCACAGGCACCACAAAAAGGCCAGTCAGATAAATTTCTCCCCTAGGAGGGGCTTCATCCCTAATTTATCCTGATGCTCAATCAGAATAGGTACAGATGGTGGATGCCAATTAGTTCTGCATTTGATGGAAGATAAGTTGTCTAGGGTGTCATATCTGCTGGCCAGGACAGAAATATGTTCCGGGCCACATTGTTTCTGGTCAGTGTGCAAACAGTAAGGTGGTGGAGGACAGTGACTTAGGGCCAAACTAAGTCAAATAGCGTATAGTTAACTGGAAACCAGGATTTCAGTTGCTTTAAATTGTACAATGAAACATTCTCTTAAGTGTTGTTTAAGGTCACTGTAATCTTAACATTACTTTCATGGGCATGTTTCTTAAAGAAAATGAGAGCTTACAGAAGAATTCCCAGTGAGCTGTAATTAACAGTTCCCCATTGCACTTGTGCTCTTCAAGTATGAAGAGAAAAACACCTGCTAGAAGGCTAACAGTGGCAAGACAGTATGGAAGAGCCAGGAAAATCTTCAGAGATGGTTAGCTGGGATTCAGGACACCCTCTCTATCCCCTAGGAGACAGTGCCATTAATCCCCTCTAAGCAAAGTAACCAACCTGTTTTGCCACCACAAGACTAGATGCAGCCTTAGTGAGGAGTGGTGTTATGGCAGAATTGGACAGGAATGATCAACAGCCCAGAACAATGCTCTAAATTCATACACCCATTGTACAATCTTTTAAAAGTGCAGAAACAGAATAAATATTTAAGTAGTCATAATTACATATTAATACAACTTATTAACTAGGAGATCCATGTATAATCAACTTGATTCATGTTGTGAGCCTTGCTCTCCCTCCTACCACTTTTATCTCCTTTTCTCACCTCAAATCATTTACTTCTCTTCCTTGCTGCATCTTTTCTAGGATAAGAATTTATTTCCCACCTTCATGGTAAAGCACATAGCACTTTTTATGGTACTCAGAATTAATTAACAATAAAATCTTTTTATTACAATCAGATGACAATTTGCTCTCCTTTACTGGCATCCCATCACAGCATTGACTGTGACCTGAACTGCAATTTAATCCTCATAGAAATTCAAGGCTTTTGCAGCTCAATGTAGCTACCAGGTTAGTGCTTGTAACAGTCTTCTTGGCTGCAAAGGAGGAGCAGTTTGAAATGCTCATTTGGTAAAATGATGAAACTCCTGTCTTCCACTACAGAGGAATTCCATGTGAAAACACAACAATCAGGGAAATAACCTGTGAAAAATATCCCACCCAGTTTCTCACACATCCCATAAGAGGGGTTTGCACCCTGCACAGCAGACTGGGTTTGAGTATAGTGCAATGAAAGATGCTTAACTTTCCTAAAGATCACAGAAATGTATTTTGAAGCTCTATTACTGGAAATGCCTTGGGCAATTAATGGAAAACTTTCCAAAACATTCCAGCCTTTGCACTAAGCATGAGAAACTCCAGGCTGAAGGGAGGCCAGAAATAGGAGTGATGGATCAGTCAACTCTAGTCATTGCAGTGCTGCTGCAGCAAGCCTGATGCCATAATCTGCCTGCTGGCATCAAAGTCTGTCTCCAAGTGGCAACTGGAGTGTATAAAAAAGCCAGGAAAGGGGTTGGAGTCCAGAGGACATCAGACATCCCTGTCTGTAATGTCAGGAGTACAATCCAGGAACAACAAGGTATTAAATATTTATAAGTTTCTAGCATTTCCATCTGTGCTATACTGGAACATCTTTACTCCCAGGGAGGTGGGTAAAGCAGACATCAAGGATGGCAAGAATATTTATTGAGATGACAGCCCTGGTGGAGTTGCAGCCGGTATAAACTGCTGACCTGCAGCAGGTCAGCAAGTGGCTATGTCAGTCTGGAAGACACCAGGGGCTTCATGGGGCAACGAACAGACAACACCATCCACATGGCACCGTTTTTGATTGAAGAATAAGGTAAACAATCTGAGCCTGACAGCATTCCTCTCTATAAACAGCAATCCCAGTATTGCTAAGCTTCCACTAATACGCCGCTAAATTATTTTGAAGATCTTGCAGAAATGGAGCTGCTGTTCTTTCACGACTTTAGAAAGTCATCCAGGCTGGGAACTCTTTGAACTAGGATCATGCAGGTCTGGTCATTTTGGAAAACTTCAGCAGTGACAGCTATGCCTGGGAAGACTTGGAATTTAAATCTCTGCACAGCTCCAGCCCCCAGCCGCTGCTGGTACTGGGACAGGTCAGCAGCTTGTGTGTCATGTGCCTACCTCTCCTTGCTCAGCTCTTCTCATTAGTCTTATTGGGGTTTCAGTGTTTCTCTCCTACACTCAGGTTAATCACTGAGGCAGCATGGGAAGATAAGAAAGTCAAGGTGACCTGTGCCATATTGCAACCCAAAGTTAATGAAGCACTAAAAGTAAAATGACAGTCAGGGTGGCGAGAGAAGCACTAGTGAGAGCCAACTCCCTGAAGGCAGCTGGGATCTCAGTGCAGGTACATGTAACCTCCACGGCAGCCGGCCTGACTTTGATGCTGCAAGGTGCTGGGAGCAATTGGCTCCGGCCGAAGGTAATGAGCGTTTGAGGGCATTTGCTTTAGGGAACTGAGTTTACATCATCCCTGTTTCATATCCCCACACCTGCAGACCCTTTCCAGCCCTAACTTCTGTAGCAGGCACACGGGGCTCCCTGGTTTGCAGATCAGGTCCCATGGAATGAAAAGAGATTTGAAGGTGCAAACTTGAGGACAGAATTTTTCTCCAAAACCCCCCAGTGCTGGTGACAGCTGGCTGACAGCCTCACCATGAAGACACCTGACACCAGAGGCTGTCTATTATAAAACATCCCAAAGGACTGCTAGAAAATGTAGCATTTGGGACATACTAGTAAGAACATAAGTTACACTGAATTGAGGGAAACCAATGGTTCATTTTGTCCTATTACCCTGTCTCCAGAAGTTGTCTCAAGACATGCTGTTCAGGGAGAACTCATGAACTTGGCCCCTTCCTGCAGTCTGTCCCTTTCATATTCCCCTGGCATACCTGCTCCTCTTTTATGGGATGCCATCCTTCTATTCCCTATAGGATCTGTTTGTGGCAATAGAGCCTATACATTTACATATTCACCTTCTTAACCTCTTAATAGCATCTGCTTCCACCACCTGTTGTGACAACAATGTCCACACTTCACTACATGTTGCACAACAACACTTTATCTTTTATATGTTGTAAAGGAACCTCCTACATGCAACACCAATTGCCCCCTGGACCCCAAACAGTGGAATTTGGTGCATGGCACTTCTCCATTCACCTTATTCACTGCCTCCATGATTTCTGCCCTCTCGGCTAGCCTTTCCTTCCCCAAATGGAGGAGTCCCAGACTTTTTATCTGTCCTTGAAAGGCAAAGGATTTCATCATTAGGAAGTAACTTTTATAATGCACACTGTATAATATAGAAATGTAATAAAGATTACATTTGTAATAGTAATAGGGAAAGTGAGATTCATATTCTTTAAATAGTCACATTTTAGGGCAAATATTTTTATCCGCCTCTATAGATGAATGCTTTGGATATGCTGAACAAAATTACCTCCACCACTTTTGCATATAAGAGGGGATGGGAATTATGAAGTAAAAAATTTCACTATTTAAAAATGACCCCTCATTTTTCCTTGTAATTGTCTCCAGTACCTGAATGCATGATTTGGCAATGAAGAGCTGTCACTGTGGAGCACAGCAGTCAGAAAACAGAGTGAGAAGGGGGAGAAACTGCTTAAGCCACTGTAAATGAAAGTGGTACTCTTTCATTTGAACACTTGCACGTCTGCAGAGATGCTCAGCACATCACTGCAGTATTCCCAGATACAGATACATCATGACATGCATATGCATGCTTGCACATTTCACACCCTTAGATTAGTTTTAAGTCAACTCAAGTTTACAGCAGACACCACTTTTTCTGGTGCTGGCTGAAGACGAGGAAAATATCTCCCACAGGAGCTAAGAACCATTGCAAGGATGACCATTTCTATTTGAAGGTCACAGCGAGATCCAAGAAATGTGCAATCTCTAGCAAATATATAACTACTTGCACATGTAATTCCTCCACAAATGTGTCCACTGCAGCATACTTTTCCCCACAGACAGAGGATGAGAAAGGCTCTGTGCAACAATTATAATCATATTGCTTAATGGCATACTGAAGAACTTACAAGCTATTTTACTGCAGTAAAATCTATACAGACAAAAATAGCTATATTGATAGGCCCAAGTTGTAAAGCCCCATGTGCAGTATATACAATCTCAGCTTGCCAAGTTATGTTACCATACATAAGTGTGATCCTGGTCTTTCCTACTTCATTCCCTGGCTTTTTTTCTGCTCCAAGCAGCTGGCTCAGCTAGGCAGGCTTTATCCCAACTCCAGCACAGAGCAAGTTCAGACCCCACCATCTCAGCACCTCAGACACATGCTGGGCTCTCATGTGCTGTGTTCCTGCCTCAGCTGGGCGGCAGCAGCCCCTGCACCTGTGTCCCCAGTGATGGGAGGCAGCTCTTCCCTTCCTGGCAGATGCCAGCTCTTCCCCAAGGGCAGCTGAGGGCAGCAGACACAGAAGGAAGGAGGCACCAGATTCCCTTTATCATTAGGTGCAGGGAGGAGCTCCATAGGAGGACAGATGTGTCTCACAGGGCCATTTGGCCCCCAACCAGCTCTGAAGGATGAGTTTGCTTTGACATGTTTCCAGCTCTCAGGAACTTCTGCAACCTCCCCATGCACAGAGAAACAAACACTCCACTTTTTCACATCTCCCTCCTCCTGCCTTATCATCCTTAATGTTCTTCATAGCTCCTGGATCAAAAGAAAGAGCTAAGAATAAGCCATGTGAGAGTGTAATCAACAGTGAGGGAAGAGATGTGTCTTCTGATTGTTAGCAGAAAACTAGCCCTGTCATTAAATAACACAGTCTGAGGGCCCTCTGTGATGCAAGGAGGTAGGAAATGGAAGGTCTGGACCAGCAAAGCTGAGAATGACAAATGGGAAACACAACGAAAAATATCCATTGGATCTAGAAATTAAAGAATTAAAGTCCAGCCTCACAGAATCTCAGAGGGAGGTGCCACAAGAGACTGCTAACCAGAGGAGTGATTTTGGGGAAAGCCAGGAATTCCTCAGTCAGGTGTCCCATGCATTGCAAGGAAAATCCAGGAGGCTGTTCCTCTCACAGGCACACTCAGCACTGCCCTGGCTGCTTCAGAACAAGCCTGCTGGAAAGAGTCCAATTAACAAAGCAAGTGAATATTATTTGTATGGTGAGGAAGAAGAGTGAGAACAGAAGGTGGATTTCTCTTACGGCAGACAAAGCAGAACAAAAACTGCCTTACAAAAACTTGGTGAATATGGGCTCCTATGGGAGAGGAAAAAGGATGACAGAAGAACTGCTATGTGGGGTGCAACTAGCACCATATCCATCTAAATCTGAAGTTGTTTTAAATCATCTGCAACAGAAATTATTTGTGATGGCATCAGATCATCAGGTCATTGTCCATTCATCATGAGCTAGGGCTCACACAAATTTCCATCCATAGTTAGATCACCGGCCACTACAGTATAAATAACAAAATTTGCAATTAATTTTTGGCTCAGTTGCATTTCTTTCACTAATAAAGCATTGGAACCAGCAACCTGGCACTGCCTTCCATAGACTGAACTGAGGCAGACTATGCACATTCATCTAGGTGCCCATTTTTTTGCCCCAGACTGAGCAGAAGTCAATAAATGAGCTGCAGCCAGTGTATCAAGATACAGAAAGGGTTTCAGTTACTTTTAATTTTATGCCTCTGCTGATTTTGTAGTTTCTTGACCTCAGCCCATGTGTAATGCTTTGGATATGGATTTATTGAAGTCAGGATTTCACAGCTTTGAGCATGATTCAGAATATAGTTTATGGATGCCAGAGAAGTCAGAAATGAAAAATTTGGACAGACAGACACAGACAGACAGACAGGAAAGCACTTTTCTTCTGTCTCTGAAGACTGATCAGCTGTGGCTCTGAAAATCTTGTTCAGAATTTTGGTCTCCTCAAAATGCCCCAATCTCACTCTATTTCTGTTGCTCAAAATCCAACTATTGCGCCACAATCGGGAATAATTTTTTCCAGCCGTATTACACTGTTTCCAGTTGTACTGCACTTGAGATGCAATGCCCTACCACCACCCCACCTGCTGAAGCATGAGCTTACCTACATCAGAAAGGGCATCAGCAGCCCTTTCTAAGGATTTGAGGTTTTACAAGTGATAAGAATAGACTTCCCCATGGGAGCTGTCTGAAGGAGCAGTGACGCACTTCCTACATTCATTGTGTGTGTTTTGTGTCTCCTTGATATGAAATTAACAGGGAACAGGAGCAAAAGGTGAAATTGTGAGGTCTGCAATGACTGAAGTGAGAAGCAGAGGAGCTCCATTCCCCAGTACTGCCTCTTACTCCTTTGCTCCCGAGGCGGGCTGGTCCCTGATGCTGTGACAACCGTCCACCTCAGTTCAGTGGCACTCCAGTGCCTAATTCCTCAGCAGGCTCCTTTGTACCAGTTTTCTGGGTTGCAGCAGGGGTCCAGGCTGCCAGCAGTGCATAAATGCACCTCGCCTGGAGCTTGAGGTGAGACACAGATTTAATGCCTTCTCTTTTGTCAGAAAAATGTAATTTACTCACTACATGTATTCACTGTTAAAAGAGAGAGGAGCTTGATATACAAGTAATACTGCTTTAATACACTGATAGCATTAAATCAGTGCAGCTCACTCAGAATGGACACAGATGCTGGATTTGAGGTGTTAATAGCACTACATTGCCAGGACAATGAGCTTTAAACATATAACAGGCCTCTGCACCCCCCTTGACAGCATCAGATCAAATTTCAGTTAGATAAACAAAAAGCCCATCCAAAAATCTACCTCTAATCAAAATAATAATTAATGTTATGCTAGCAAGGTCTAAATTTCTGCCTATCATGACGGAGACAAATGCATCCAGAGGGTCCTATTCAGACAGTCTCTACTGGCTTAGAAAATAGGTCACTTGATGCATCTCAGTGGGCATTAACAGGCACAGCTAGTAAGGGCCACTGACATTTAAGTTTTCACTCTTGAAGACACAGCCATGGTGTTCCTCAAGACTGAACAAGTGATATCTGCTCATCTGTCTCTTTGCCACTGTTGTCCATTTCTGCACCTGGCACATCAACAAGCCACCGTACAAGTGTATTGTCTGCACAGTGCAGCTGTTCATGAGCAGGCAGTTTCAGTAGGGGCAATAAGGACCACAAAAGCAGCTCGAATTCCTTCCTTGTCTCCTCCATGTCAAATCTGCAGAGCACCAAGGCTAGCACACATACACAGAGGGAGTTCCTACTCCTCTGCCACACATTGTAATTGGAAAGTATGGTTATATGTTTCCATAACATCTTTTTATGTCACTATCACAAGCCACTGAAAAATATAGGAAGGATGGTGGATAAGTCCTAGCACACCTAGAGCATCCAACCTTTATTGTTAAAACAGGCGAAATAGCTTGTTAGCACCAAATCTGCCTGAACACCAGCGCTTCATTTCACACTCTCACTACATTTACCATTACTCTCTGCATCTCCCATCCTTAAAAAAACAAAGAGCCAGCTAGAGAATAGAGCATGTCAAAGATCACTCTGTGTGACAACTTTGAAGTTCTTCCTTGTAAAACGCACTGTTAACTAAATGACAGTCCCTCCATGCAGGAGCCTTTCTGAAGCAACCTGAAGCAGTATTGTATCAATCAGGGTCTTTCTCCACCCTCTTCAAACCCTAAATGCATTTTGGGAATTCATGCTTGTAGAAAAACACACAGTCACTTTAGGTGGCATTTTTCAGGCAACTCATTGAGAGTCTACTCACTGCCATGTATTTGGAGAGGGGAAGGTGAAATTAAATTCTGCTGACCATACAGCTCGGCTCCAGCAAAGCAGCCACTGCCACGTCTTGGTGATAGGAGGCTTGCTACAAAAATTCTGCCTAGCTCTCTTTACCACAGGAAATATCAATCAGTTTTCACCCTGAAAACATAAAGTGTGAAAAACAAACTACCTAGGGAAACCAGACTCTCACTACTGACACCAGGGTCAGAGAAATTGTCTCGAACTAACTAGATTTCAGCTTCAGTCCAGCACAGCAATTCCTACATCTCCATCCTCAAGGATCATATGGGGTATTTTTTTTGCGGTGTGCCTAACACACAGCACCCCATGACTTTTGGAATTCCCTTCAATTGTGTTTTTCAGGCTCTCCCTTTCATCTTTGTTAAGGATAGAAGTGAGAAAATCATGCTGGTTTTAATGGCATGTAATTCCCATCTTGATTCTAGCACAATTTGTTTCTTTGTACAGCACTTCCATTGAACTTTTCAGGGAAAAAAAAACCCAACAAACAAAAAACCAACAAACTCACAGGGATTTTATAGAAAAATAAGGCTAGTGAGACTCCACTGTCTCCCCTAAGTGAAGTTCTGAGATTTAAAAAAAATGAGCACTTATTTAACAAGAGAAAGTTTTTTTAGGTCTTGAGGTCTGTTTTTGTAATTCTTCTCAAGGGAGCAGGGATTACTGGAAAGCTGCTAAGTTGTATTATTAAAAAAAATCCTCATTTGCCTTCTGTGTTGTTTTTTGAAGCATTCGACTGGAAGCACAAAGTGTGGTGCTAACACATAGTGTGAGGAGCAAAGGGGAGGGAACATGTGCCAAGGTCACCTCCTCAGCAGTAGCAATGTCAAGCTTCACAGCAGTGATATAAAACCTCCCTCTGATACAAGATACCACTTACAGCTACTTTTTAAAGAGCTATAAAAATCCAGAGCAGGCGCATGTTAATTAAAGTAGTTCAGAGAGAAGCTCTGCATGTCTGTCTTGGCAGCAGGTGACTGAGGGCACATAGCACGGAGGGGAGCAGAATGTCCATGGACAGAGTTAGCTAAAATATTTTAGTTTTTACCACCTCCAGGTTTGTCAGTGGGCAGCACAGATGGTTTGCAGCTGGGGAGCCACTCGGTGTGCTTGTAAGAAAGCAATGTGACCTGTGTCATGCAACAATGCATACCCTAAGGAAGCTTTTCTTCATGACTAGCACGTCTCCTTCATTGACATTTAAGTCCATAGCCTCCTGTCCTAGCTAGACTAGAAAGCAGACCACAAAAATCTCCCTCCTCTTCACCACAGTATGTATCTTATTTACCTTCTTGTCTCTCAGTTCTTTGTTTCCTCTAGACAAACTCAGTTGTTCTGGACTTTGCTCGTAAGCCACATTTCCACACTGATGTCCCCTGCAGAGCACAGGACTCTACTTCCAGAGTGGCAGGTCTTCAGCAAAAGATAGTGAGAAGGACAAGGATCCCATTCAGCCTTCCTTCAGCTCCTTTCCCTCCAAGGTTAGGGCGAGGCAGACCAAGAGACAATTGACATTATGACCCAAGTGCAAACCTGCTAGCTACAGCAACTTCTCTTCCTTGTCCCCTACTGCAGCCCATCATGAAAAATAACCTTTTGCTATGAACCCACTGACTAGCTAGAGCTGGCAGCAAAACACATCCAACAGAAGGATGGTGTGTAGCAGGAAGTTTTTCTGTTTTAACTGGTGATTATTCCAATTGAGTGAAATACAGATAACCCACCTTTTTTAGCTCTTAGGTTTAT
>NW_016690362.1:1517919-1542013 GCF_001604755.1 Lepidothrix coronata
CAAACCTGCTGCCTTCATTGTCCAAAATTGCAGGAGGACTTATGTGCTCCAATATTTCACTATACACTGGAAACCTTGAAAGCAGTGGAGCAGAACTGGGGGCATGGAGCTAATGGTGCCAGAGCCCAGCGGCACTAAGGGTCCCAATGCTCATTTGCAAGGCAGAGAAAAAAACGGTATTTGGGTATTCCTGAGGGTCTAACACTCAGCATGACCTATGGTGCACAGAACATATACTTGAAGGCTGTTTTTAGCTCTGTAGGCAATCTGTCAAGAGATGGGCGGTCTAATCTGATATTTCCCAGGGCTCTGTAAGGATTTATTAAGTTCCAATTTTGCTGCTTGGACTGACTCTTCTAGTGTGGGGAAAACATCAGTAAAATGGAGCTGGTCTTTAAAACACTAACACAGTGCTTTGAGACATGCAGCTGAACAATATCTAGTATTGCTACTCCTATATCACAGGAGAACCAGAGGGGGACAGAAGATAGTGTAATGCTTTTACAACATATGGAAAACATTATCTGAATAGCAAAAATCTGACATAAATCTATGCACACATACTTATAGCTCAGATTTGAACTCTCCATAGCCCTTGCTAGACAAGTAGGGATAATGATTCTTTTATTCATAGTGCATTGAAAGAGAGTCCCGCTCATATTTTCACACGCCCCAGCAGTCAGTCTCTCTGCTTTTATTTACGGCTAGAAGTCCTGGACATAGTCATGGCAAAAAGGAAAAGCAACTGGCAGGTCTCAGCTGATGCAAAGTACTGTCTGACATTTTTCAAAGGACATCAATTGGAAAGGACTTGCTGCTAATCAATGTGAAACAGATACTTGTCAAATTCCCACAGAGCATGCTGCAATGTGAAGTAGCTTCTTAGAGCAGCAGGTTTTTTGTGAAGGGAGCTTGGACAGGCAGTTTTTCTCTTAGGCCTGCATTCCTGACAGCTGCCTAGTACCTTTTTCTCAGACTTGTTACATTCATGTCAAGATATATAAATGCCTTCTCTTTTTTTGCTCCTTAACTACTGCACAATCTTTCAATTTTTTAAGCAAAGAAAGATAGAAACCATATTTTCCATCATCTACAGTGGAAGCTGGAGTTTTTCCCATACAAGGAAATGGCTTCTTGTTATCTGAAGATGACATCTCTATTTTACAGTAAAAGCCTCCATTCTCTTTTTTTTTCTGTTATTTTTACTCCCTCCATCTCAAAGCTGAACTTATCGAATAGCTTGCAAAGAAAAGTAATAAAAGAAAGATGGTTTTGCTCTGTTTCCTGGCGACCAACACCACTGAGACCCCAGGTAGCATTACGCTGGCTAATTCAAGACAGAAACAATCTCCATTACAGTTAAGTGGCAAGAGAGGATGCAGCACTAACCTTGGCACAGAAAATCCTTGCCAGAGCTGCCTGCTCTTCACGGCAGAATTCAAAGTGATAGAGGAATCTCTTTTGAATATGAGAAATTACATTCCATGCATGTTTATTTGGCTTTTGGGGGGGGATTTCCTCTACTAAGCTTAACCATGTTGGCTCTTGCATTACCCTCTTTATCTGTAAAAGCATTTAACAAAACTCTCTTATTGCAGGTCTAATACAAGAGGACATACTGTGGCTCCTTTAACAACTCCCAGAGAAAGCTGGGTATGTTGTCTTTGCACTTACCTCAAACTGCCTCTGCCCTTCTCCCCAACAATGTACCCCTGAGGGTGGGGAAAAGTCCTTGTACAAATAACATGATACTTGAAGAGAGAGAAAGGACTTTAAAAGTGGCACGTACTCCCCTAGAATACCAAGCAAGTGCAGTTTATGTCAGCCTGTGGGAATGAAGAAGGTCATATAGGTCTGGGCTACTTTGGAGGTCTGATAGAAGGAGGAGATCAAGGAGCAGTGATGGGAATTGATTTCCTGGTTCAGACTAGAGGTGCCTCTAAATCAGTACAGAACAGTGCAGACTGGCAAGGGCTCCTGGTGGCTCCTCATTAGAGACTCCCTCCATACATGCAATAGACCCAGTTCCTCAAAGGCATTTAGGCACAAGGCCAAGGCAATGAGGTACTTCTCAAGGCTAACCACATTGCCTTCACTGAAAAACTCATACCAAAACCATGTTAGAAATAGTGCAGAGTTCAGATATTCCCTAAGGAGCCAGAGCAATAGAAATGCAACAGGAAGAGAGCTTCCCATCCTTGCCATTACTGAATACCAAACAGAGAAAAATGCAAGAAGCCCACAGGGATATGTTGTCTTCAGTCCTGTCAGTCACAAATGTGACAGCTGGGACCTTTAAAAACTGTCAAAGGAGGAAAACCAAGGCACTCCAAATGCCAAGTCTGTCAGTAGCATAATTAACATGTCATATATGATCTGCTCAAAAATGCAGCACTTACTGCATCTCCAACAGACAGGCTATTAAAAATGCTGCTCAGCCGGTAATTCCTGCACCTTGCAATAATGTCTAAGTTACTGAAAAATCAAGAAAAACACAAACTGTAGTGTTTGGGAAGACAGAAATCAGTTTGTAGCCCATAGGGGAAGGCAAACTAATCTGCCACAGGGGCTGCTGCTACTCCCACTCCAGAAGACTGCCTCTGGAAACATGTACCCACTAACCTGAAAGAACCATTTTGAGGCAGGTGGCATAAAGCACCAGGAAAAAGGGAAGATTCCTCTCCCCCATCTCTGGCAGCATATCTCAGACAAACAAGTGTGAAGTGACGAGCAATAGAAAGAAAAATCCCATATTGTGAAACCCAGTCCATACAGAGAGGCATTGCAATTCTTTCCCTTCACAGACAAAATGGATGTGCATGGTTAAGTGAAGGAGGGTCCTAGTTAAGGTAAAATACTTGGAGCAACCTAGATGAAAGCTCAGGTTGAGAAAAAACTAGGGTTTGTTTTTTTTTTAAAAATGTAGATGTGTAGCCATCATGATTGATCAACATGACCAGGCCAAGGACAGCATCTGAACCCATTATTCAAACATACCTGAGCAAACTTGCTATCACATTGCTTGGAAGTACAGTATTGCTGCTAGCATAGGCTCTTCCACAGCTGATCTCTGACACACAGATCAGGAAAAGCACTGGAAAGGGAAACTCAGAGGGTGAGGTCCAGTGTTACTGTAAGGAATGATGGACTCGTAAGGACTGGGTGAGACATAGGGAAAGAAATAAAAGCCAGGCATGCAAAAAAAGGAAAAAAGAGCTTCAAAAGTGGTAAGTCTGGTAAAACAGTAAATTTTTACAGAATGTAACAATTACCAATGAAGACATACAGAGAAGTTTTATCTATAGACTGATAGAAAATTTAAAATCATAATAATATAAAAATAATATATTTGTGCACAATAAATAGATCATTTCTTCTCCTCTTTCAGATTGACTTAAAATGATGCAAGTTAAGAGTATCTTACAAATAGCAAAGAATCTTAGTTTATAAAATATTTGTGAAGTAAGTTTTCCTTGCCAGTTCCTATTTCTGAACAAGTGATTTGGAAAGAAACCTCTTCAATGATACCTCTGGCTTCTTAACAATAGAGAACCCATAGTCCAATTCTTGTCTCAACATTATTTTCTTGTCTCAATAAACAGAAAAGACCCTAACCCTGTGGTCAGCCAATCAGTTCCATTAAACAAACCAGTTTTATCAGCAGTTCCTACATCAGAACAAAGGGAGAAAAAACAAAGCAGAACAAAGATGTGAGATACACCTTATATTCCCGATGACTGAAAAGTAGCTTCTGAGCCATGCAAAGAGCTCTCAACACCCTGATCAGATGGAGACAGGATATAGCACTATCTGAACACATGCTTAAAATGCTTTGGAGAGAAATAGTTATATCCAAGCTGCTGCTGTAGGCAGGAGGTTCTTGCTGAGATTATAATCAGCTGTGTGAATGAGCACAGAGACAAACCACATTTGGCTAGATGAGTTTTTGTTAAGACCTGCCAGTGATACAGGAAAGAAATAAAATTGCCCTTATAATGAAAATGGTCTCATTTGCAGCTCTCTGATAAGTAGTATTTATCATGAATCTTTGATTCCTCATGCTGCTATTGCAGTTCCTCTGGGATGACATTAATGTACCATTTCTCCATGGCTCCTACTTAACCAGTCTCTGCTACAAACAGGATTTTCACCCCTGGCCTGTGGAATTTCTTGAATTATCTGATAAGGGACAGTTTCAGCCATGATCACAGCAGGTCCAGGATTCTGCCCAAACATTATAATAAAATGTGGGTCAACTGCGCTATACGCAGTAGTGTGAAGTAAGATAAGGGTTTTACTGAAACTTCTTTACAGAGACATATAAAAGTTGATAAGAGCTTCATCATTCAGTAGAAGCACACTCATCTCATGCAATCAAAATCATCAGAAGTGATTTTACAGAAACGAGTACGTATTTTTAAAAAGTTATATTTAACTAAGGTCTAGCACCAGACAAAAAATGAATATTTAAGAAAGTGAGACAGCAGCACATTTTAAAAACCAACAGTAATAATTAGCACACACTAGCTTATATTTTCAAAGCATTTTATAAACACATGTATTAATTAAGCCTCACAACACCCTTGTGAGATAATTACGTACTATTAGTCCCATGTTAGAGATAGGGAAATGAGAATGAAGCAAGTATGACCTGCTCACCACTACGCATGCCAAATCCAGGTACAGAACACCAGATTTTCCATTTTTTTGCCATATGTGGTCTGCTCTCTTAAAAGGTGCTGGTCTTTAATTTAAATTTGTTTCCTCTTATTCCTTTTAAGACACCTGTACTTATTTCAGTCTGATCTGAAAAGGTACTCCCCAAGAGCTATTCATAGAATCATAGAATGATTTGGGTTGGAAAGAACCTTAAAGATCATCCAGTTCCAACTCCCCTGCCATGGGCAGGGACACCTTTCACTAGAGCAGGTTGCTCAGAGCTCCATCAGAGCTCCATCCAACCTGGCCTTGAGCACTTCCAGGGATGGGGCACCCATAGCTTCTCTCTGGGCAACCCGTGCCAGTGCTTCACCACCCTCACAATAAAGAATTTCTTCCTAATATCTAAGCGTAAACCTACCCTCTTTCAGTTTAAAGCCATTCCTCCCTGTTGTACTACTATGTGCTCTTGTAAAAAGTCCCTCTCCAGCTCTCCTGTAGCCCCTTCTAGGTACTGAAAGGCTGCAATAAGGTCTCTCCAGAGACTTCTCTTCTCCAGGCTGATCTCTCTCAGTCTGTCTTTATAAGATAGATGTTCCAGCCCTCTGATCATCTTTGTAGCCCTTCTCTGGACTCACTCTATTATGCTGGGGGCCCCAGAGCTGGATGCAGTACTCCACATGGGTCTCACGAGAGCAGAATAGAGGGGAGGATCACCTCCCTTGACCTACTGGTCATGCCTCTTTTGATGCAGCCCAGGATGGGGTTGGCTTTCTGGAGAAGTTATCAACACATTCCAGGAACCTCCTGAATTGCTTATGCCCTGCTGTGTTGTCCCTCCAATAGATATGGGGATGGTTGAAGTCTCCCATGACTACCAAGGCTTGTGAACACAAGGCTGCTTTTATCTGTCTATATACAGCTTCATCCACTCAATCTTCCTGGTTGGGCGATCTGTAGCAGACCTCCACCATGTCACCTGTCTCTGCCCTCCCTTAATCCTGACCCATAAACTCTTGGTTGACTCCTCATCCATCCCTAGGCTGAGCTCCATGAACTCCAGCCAGAGCTCCATGTACTCCAGCCAGTCATTGACACAGAAGGTGAGACACCTCCATGCCTGTTCTTCTTAAACAGCCTGTATCCTTCCAACACTCTAGTCATAGGAGTCATCCCACCCTGTCTCTGTAATGCCAACAAGATCACAGCCCTGCAGGCATGTGCACACTATTCAAGACAGACAAAGAACATTTTTATAAACTGTGTGTTGCTGGAAGCTGTTTAACAAAAGACTTGGCATGGGTGCTTCCATACTGCCAGAGTCAGAGTGTTACTTCTCATCAGGCACCTGCCACCAGGAAACTTGCTCAGGCCTATCTGCAATGCTAATACACCTCAGAATCTGCAAAAAAGTAAGCTTTCTTTGCCAGTTCCAAACAAGAAATCTCTCTCTGGCAGGGGGTCTTCTCTAAGAAGAACTCATAAGAGTACAACTGCACTGAAAACAAAGATTTTTATCAAGAGACTCTAAAGGTGAAGTCAAGGGCACAAATTTATGTCAGAAAGTGTGGAAAAGTTCATATATTGTGCTCTGTGTTGAGAGATGGTCTGCAGGCATCAAGTGCCCTGGAGGCTTGAGGAAAATAATTCTCCATAGTCACTTTGAGAAGACAAGTTCCCTTAGTATATCACTCTTGCACTGAACTAGTGAATGACAGACTAGGATTAAAAATTCCAAACCATCTGAAAGTTCAAGTCAATGGATCTAACTGTCAAATTTAACTCTACAAAAATGTCAAATCTGGCAGATCTACTGCTACCTGCTTGCAAACCCAGGCCCAGGTGTTAGTGAAGGCATAGAGATAAAAATAGTCCTTTCATCTTCAGTTACATATGTTTATTAGACACTATCCGGAGTTCAGGGAGTTAGTTTCATGACAGCTGAATCTGAAGATCCTCCCCATACTTTCGGATCAGCTTCATGTGGTTATGATCCACTGACCATTGCTCTGGGAGGTGCTTGGGCTGCATACTGTCCAAAAAGTGCTGCCGCCAGCGTCTTTCCAACTGCATAAGGGAGCGCAGGCCTCCTTTAGCAAAACACTGCACCACCTTCAGTCCATGTGGCATGTAGCTCTCATTGCAGATCCTGCCAAGACATAAGCAGAGTTTAGTTTCACGCAAGCCCACTGTCAGACTCTAGATCTGTCTCCAGTGAACAGCAAGACACTGAAGATACTTTCAGCTGCAGAGTTTAATTACAGACACATGGTAAGCTAACCAAGAGGGAGAGTTTTAAGCTCTGCTTCAATGCCAGACTGCTTTCCAGAACACAGTTACACTGTGAAGCTGGTTTCTCTGAACTGAGAGTGTTTTTCTTTGACAACAACACTAAACAAAGCTCTTTAGGTCCATTACATGCTCCTTAGGATACAGACTGCAAATTTCTCAAGGCAAGAACTGTATGACCCTCCAGATCCTGCCACTGAATTCTCTGCCTGGATAGATTCTGAGTTATAACATTGGCATATTACAAATAACAGTGAGCATAAAAAGGAGAAAATACCGATTTCATGCAGATAGAGATTAGATACTCATTAAGAAAAGGTATTTGGGGAGGCTTTGAGAAAGTGAAGGAGAATTCCGATATCATTGTCCTTCAACCTCTCTTCCTGATCTGTCCTTCAAAAGAAGTATAAAGTGTTGGAGGGGAAGATGAAGAGCAAGAACAGAAGATGCTGGAAGAGGAAGGGAAAGAGGGGAAGAAACAAGAGCTGCAGTTCACAGATCACTGCTGGGTTGTGGGGAGAAGTGTGTAAACAAAACCAAAACCAGTAAGAAATGCAATATAAATTACCAAAATCTGACACCTACTGATGGGCTTGTTATACCTGGTTTCCAGACCAGCTGCTTCCTGGAGTATCTCTGGTGTGACTGCCTCTGTGTTAAAGAAGTCCTTGATGCTTTGCAGAAGCTCTGCCCTTCGGGGGTCAGGCAGGCTGTCTGCATTCAGCAGGGCTCGCGCTCCCGAGCGCACTTGCCTGCGCAGAGGGTCCTCCAGCAGACGCACACCTTCCTCGGAGCCGATAGGAGCACCAAACTCCTCAGCCAACTGCTGCTTGAGATGGTTGTCATAGTAATTGGAAATGGCATGGCAGGATGTGCAGAGTAGGAGCACATCATGGGAGTTGTGGTCCTTCATCTGGATGGGGAAGTGTCTTCGGTATTCGTGAGGAACAACATTCTTCCTAGAGAAGACAAAACAGACAGTTCATTACATTTGTCTGGAGCTGCTACTCCTCAGTTACTCCTCTTCCTTGTCTAGAAAGTGTTACCTAAAACTTAAAGTCCAGGAAAACAAAGATTACCAGGATCAAGATCTTAGTACAGCAAGACATTATTTTTATTCTTTTTATTTGTAGTTGTCTCTAGAGGTTTTCTGCATTTCTCTTTTTTCCCCCTTCCAAAGATTCATCCCTTTCAATCAAAAAGAAAAAGATTCATACTTTAAAAAAAAATAATGAGAAGTACTTCTTCTATGAGAAGTATATTTCTCAACTAATCAGTAGCAGCTGCAGAGACAAAAATCTTGTTCCTTTTGACCTCATGAGCTTCAGGCTCACCTAAACCTTTCAAAAATATAAGGATTAATTAGTAGAAGGACTAGAACAACTATTTTCAGAAGAGGACGCCACCTGAACAGTGTGTGTCAGCACACTGCTGCCCCCCTCATTCAAACTGCAGCATATACATGAGAGCTTTGCTCTTCCTAGGATCGATATCACCTTCCTCTCAGAGAAAAGGCCGGTCTCTTCACTTTCAAACTTGCCCAGTCACATACAACTACAGAGCATTCAAATAGTGACAGCCCATCCAGGACATGAATAGGCATAATGTTTCAGGCCACTAACCAAGCTATGGATGCCAAACTAGATGCAGACCTCAGTTCTGTTTTAAAAGATGCAGTTTTTCCCTATCCACTAAACAACTCACCGGATATAGGATTCTCGCTTGCCACAGACAACACACAGGTTTTCTTTGACTGTCAGATAATAATCAACTTGAGACTCAGGACGTCCTGAAGGCTCAAACCGCAGCTTCACAACAAAGGGGTCTGTGCTAACTAGCTCTAAAAGGGTAAAGGCAAAGAGAGAATATTCAAAACAAATTTGAATTTGAAATCTTAAATAACAATGCTACAATGTAAGAGTC
The DNA here is from genome assembly GCF_001604755.1 of Lepidothrix coronata. Classification (NCBI taxonomy): domain Eukaryota; kingdom Metazoa; phylum Chordata; class Aves; order Passeriformes; family Pipridae; genus Lepidothrix; species Lepidothrix coronata. Next base: position 1,526,791 of record NW_016690362.1, read on the forward strand.
ATCCTAGCAAATCCCAAATAGTATTTCCAATAAGAGAGGATACAAAACATTCATGCTCCATTATCTAAAAAACAAAGAAGAGAAGAGAGAAGAGAAGCAGTATTTCAAATACCACCCGAAAATCTGGTATGCCTACCTCCAATCCCCTTGTCCAGATACCACTGAGCCTTCTTGCGATCACAAGTGCACAGGGGTTGTCCATCTGGTGCATGCAGGAAGCAGTTGTCATACAGCGGAGATTTTCTGTGAAACAAGGACAGCATTACAGCAACTATGATAGCATGCCAAAAAAACCCAGAGCTCTCTGTAGCCATTGGTGCCACATTCCAATTCACGCAGCCTCCTCCAAATCACAGGAGTGCCCCTAAACACACACTTGAGGCTGCTGAGACTGCACAAGTAGCTGGTAATGGAAGCAGTACATCTAAAACTTACCTAGGATTTACTACCTCTAAGCTATCTTTGTTTTCCTGCTGCCAACAGAATTGTAACTCTGAACCCCAATTTTCAAGAGATGCCATCAATTATGACAGCCTTTAAAAAAAATTAAATTAGAAAACAAAAGAAAATTGAAGTCACAAAGGATGATGAGTCAAGAGTAAGCTCACAGAGAGTGTCAACTTACTGGCGAGGTAGTTTCAAGGACTGGCTGCCTAAGGCTGTATTTAAAACCTTTATTAAGAAAAATTTTCTAAAACTTAGTGTGAATAGCAATTACTTCACTTACGTAAGAGAAATGTTCCAAAAAGTCTCCAAAAGTTGGGGACTCAAACACATGAGTCCATGAGAACAACAAAACTGAGCAGAGGCCCTCAAAAACAGGCCCCAACCTGTGGTAGGGACAAGAATTTCTGGTGGAGCAGTCTCTGGTGGTTTGTGGCAGTGTGTGGAAGGGCACTGTTTAGGAGAAAGTGTTTCCTTACTCTGCCAATCTCCTTCAAACAAAACTGAAGAGTGGACAGATCGGGCTTAGAGAGGACCTGGTTGGAACTGGCCAGACACGTCACAATACACTGAGGAAAAGTTTCCTTTCTTCTCTCCAGCGAGATTGTACAAGCTGTAGTCAGCAGAGCTCTACCAGCTAAAAGGTTGATTCACAGGCTATATATATATAATCTGACAGAAGGATTTCTTCTGAGGTCCATGAAGGGGAAAAAACCCAACAAAACAATGATACAGGAGGTCCCTTCCACTGAGCAGTTCAACAGTTCAACTTAGTCACCATGACAATTTCAGTACATGCCAACTTTAAATTAATAAACATTAAAACTAAACAGACTTAAACAGAAAGGAAGAGTGGAAAATTACTTTTGAAACCACATCCAGTGTTACTACAGACCAGAGCCACACTGCTGTAAATACTATAAAAAACATTGAGTCTACATATCTCTCAAGAAGTCAAGCGCAGTTAAAAACAAAAAATAAATAAACAAATATGGGGAGATCTCAATTTAACTCGGAAAGCAATTTTGTTTAAATTTTAATCCTCCCCTGAGACACAGTACTCCTGTTTTGCATGACACAGCCTCCCAATAAAAAATTAAAAAAAAACCCTGGAAGGACTTGCTACGTAAAACACAACACTGTTAATGACTGCTAATGAAATCAATATTATTGACTACATTAAGATGTCTCCATTGCCAATCCAATAAACTTAAAAAGGAGAAAACAAATACTAAAATGTTTGGCTTTCTTTCCCAATGATAATTACGTACAATTTTAGTTCATATATCCAGTGACAAATTTTATTAGATTGTATCCCAACAAAGCCAAACATACTAGCTCCCCACATCTTCCACTGCACTGCTCTTAAAGAGACTTCTCCAACTAGTTTTGAACTCTTCATTAGCAAAAGCCCATAAGAATTTAGGATCCACTCCCAAAAATCACCTGCAAAGACAGTGATCCTGAATCCAGCAACAGCTGCCTCTGCAAGTCCAAAGTAGTACCATTCCCTCCTCTCTCTCCCAGGCCAACACAGAGGGGCTAACACAGACTGTTCCTTCCTGTGCCCTCTGGTACCTCAGCTTTCATCTCTGCTCAGTACTCTGCCATCTCTGTGGCCATAGTGACATGGGACAGCAAAGTACAAACAGTAGTCCACAAGGCAGATCCTGATGAAAGGACAAGCTCTATGCAGTTGCCACCTTTTCCCAGGAGGAGAAAAGGCACAGCTGTTTAGGCAGCAGAATCATAGAATATGCTGACTTGGAAGGGACCCATCAGGATCGTCAAGTCCAACTCCTGGTCCTGTGCAGGACACCCCAGGAATAACACCTCCTGCTGGGACTCTTCTCTCTGGCTAATGCTTCCACAGGAGAATGAAGGAAGGGTAAAAGTGGAAGACAACACTTTAACTTGCTCATGACCTAGTACAGATCCAAGTGCTGCCCCACTTCTAATACCTAGAGAGAAATGAGGAACACAGAAACAGGATCTGGCTCCCATGACTGTTAGGTCCTGCATTTCCTTTCTAGCTCATATTACCCACTTTGTTTAATGAATAGAGCAGGAGGCAACATTCAAAGTTTTCCATCTGTGGTGCAAAGAGTAAAGTGTGCTCATATACTTACCGTGCAGAATATCCCACACCCAGAGGCTTTCGCTTCTGCCTCCGTGGATCTCTCACTTGATGATTGCCAGAGGGCTGGCCATTCACCCAAGATTTCCGATTCTTTGTTTTCTGAGGGGAGTGTCCATCTCCACTCTTCTCCTCTCCTGTGCTGCCACTCTTTCTTCCTCTAAATGGGATATCCACCAAGCCCCGGCATTCACCCAACACTTTTTCCCAATCAGCAACAGAGTTTTCACCTTCAGATGTAGCAGGGAGGCCAGCAAATCCCAGTAAATGGAGGAACAGAGCCACTGAGATCTGGGCATCCCTAGCAGCATAGAGAATCTGCAGAAAAGCACAGACATCTAGATATGGACAAACAGCAAATACTGCCAAACATTATTAGTCTTCAACACTTGGTACAGTAAAGCCAGAAGCTGCATTCATTTCCTTTTGAAGTTCAAAGTTTTGCCAGTTGAATGGCACTGTCATAACATCACCACACCCCACATTTTTAGGGTCAGTTAGACTTGAAGTACTCATGGGTGCCCGCAGGAACTGCAAGGGAGTGAAAAAATTCAGATCAGCCAGGCCCTAAAACACCCTCCTACCCCACCAAACCCTCCCCTGGCTACGAATATTCAGCGTGGTTCTTTGTCCTGTCACTCCCTCTACTGGTCACTGATATCGCAGATATCTGCAGCTTGACTAAAGAAACTGAGCAATCACAGAAACTATAATGCTCTAAAGAAGGTTTCCAGTGTCTGCACTGACTGCTACAGAATGAAGAAAAGAAAGTAAGAAAAAGGTGAGGTTTTGGAAACACTTCTTCCAGGGATCTTGCCTTATAGCTCTTTCAGGACTAAAGGAAAACAACGGTCAAGTATCCAGGGAGAACAGCAGAAAATGATCTTCAAGGAAAAGAACGGAAATGCAGGTAGAGAGTCTGAAATTAACTTTAGACCACAGTCACACATAAGGTTTTGAGGCAGACCTTGAAGGGGTTCAGATTCCCTGTGGTAAAGCCTCTTTTTCTACTCAGAAGGTTACTTTTCCTCCCAAAACACCAAGCTGAAGTGGAAGACACACCTGATCTTGTGCCAGTTCTTCTGCCTCCCAGTTGCTGCAACGCACATGAGGAGATTTGTCAAGTGGGCAGTTCAGGACTTTTTCAGCTAAAGACTTAAGGCTAAGGCAGTTGTGAAGTAGATCCTTCCTTCGGTTTAACAAAGAAAGTGAAACAAACATATTAAAAATTAAAGTATACACTCATATAAATTCAGATGGCCTCATAGACCCTGAACCTGCCAGAGCATAATGCACATGATGCATGACTCCCAAACAGCAGAGAGCTTCCTGTCAGCTTTAAAGGCCCTCTCCCTCCCCTCCATTAAAATGTCCTATCTAGATTTAGTAATTACCTTGTGTCTGCAATATGCAAAACAGTCAAGGCTGAAGTGTTTGCCTCTGAAATACTCACTTCTGAACTAAAGAGTTCCATCATAAAGTGATGGACCGCCTGCCCTAGGGATTCACGAGGAACCAAAGAGCCAGGAATGACTCAGAGGAATCCTGGCCACTAGAGACAAGAAGTCCATCCTCAGTGATAAAAAGGCACCATCAGGTCAGCCAACCCATGGCCCAGATCACTAATACCACACCTAGACATCCATATAACTGTACATGAAGAATACAGGCAAGTAAAACATTTTGTTTTAGGAAGAATGAAGGATAAAAAAATGACATCATAATCGTAACCTTTCCACAGAAGCATTTTTATTAAAAGAGAAAATTAGAACAGGTTTATTTAGTAATTTTTCAAGAAATCTTGAAATTCAGCAGTTCTACTTACATGCTCTGGGCACATGTAGCCCACACTTCTAGGCATTCAAACATCTGCTGACACAGTGATCACTTTCACTGCATTACATCACTGTGCTTGGACTTCTTAAAAGCTGAAGCATGATACTCAGAAAAGTGCATAAGGGTATTGCATGAGAAGACTAACAGACACAATTAGCAAATGAAATCCTCATGAAGATTTCATTTCCATTAAGACCACAGAATAGAGGCATGACATGTTCTTGGGCTGCAGCTGTCAATGCCCATTCTCTAAAGTCACCCTGAGAACTTCAGACCTACCAGACTGATATCATTCAGCATATGCAAATTACTTTAACAATATTTCCAACTCAAATGATGCCTCCAACAGAGCTGCCTCTGTCTTCAGGCACTTACCTCTGTCTCATGGCTAAATACCGCAGATCCACACTCCCTTTGACTGGAAGGCCATAATCATGAAGCAGCTTGCAAGCATCTTCCCAGCATCCAACCCCAACTTTCAACACAGTACTATCTGCCATGATGTCCAACAGGGTCTTTGGGAGAGTCTGTCCACTGGCAACAAGCCTGGGCAACCGAACAAGAATGCAGAGGCCACTGGAAGAAGCCATCTGTAGCAGGGATACAGGATTTGCTCTTCCCTCCACAGATACCTGTAATGAAATAAAAAATGAGGAGTCCAGGTTACAGTATTATTAGTAATGCGGGAGCTGGAGCAAATTGCAAAAGAGGCCACTGAAGACAGGAAATACTCATCAGTCAAGTGTTGTTACGTCTCTAAAATTTCACTGCAAATTATGTGATCTGTTTCACAGTATTACTGTGGCAAGCTACTTCTTGCCACACTCCTACAAGGGCATCTTTCCCCTTTTCATCCTTCCCCCTCATAGCTGAGCCGGTGAAAGAGATCAGACACATTTCTTAATCCACATCAGCACAAAGCCACCCACTACATATACATATATATATATATATATATATACGTATGTATGTTTGTGGCAAATTCATTGTTTAACTGTGGCTTGTAGTAATGACTGTGGGGTGAATAAATTTCCAGCCAAAACAATGGCAAAGACAGGCTTTATAAATGGCTTAAAGCCTGTTTTGAGAGATCAGACAAGCAAATGTACAAGGAAAAGAGGAACTTTACTTTCTGGTTGTCCGGTGAGTTTTATCTACGTATCAGTATTATCCTTCTTTTTGGATTTATTATACTTAAGATATTGTTTCTTAAAAATGTGGCCGGATTTAAAATAGTGTAAACCCAAGCTACTTCTAGTAAATTACCTTCAAAGAGCTAGTACACAAAACACATAATGCTATATTTAGCCATACAATTATCACTCTATTTAGTAAAGTCGATTTACCACTGGAGCTCAGTAAATAGTTAGTTAAAACCATAGCATACTTAAAGGTAAGAGCAATCAAAATTAGCAGCTATTTCACTGCTATCAGGATAGACAATCCCACAGGCAGTTTCAACACTCCTAGAAAATCCATTTAAACAAAGGAATCACCCCACCCTCACTGTTGCAATTTGCAATCTAAAGGAGAGGCGCTTCTTGATCACTCACCCACTCACAATCAATTCCAAGCACCGGCCACTTCTCCAGCTCCTTCTTCAGCAGTGGTTCAACACGATTCCACTCCTCCTGCTCTGAAACTATCACTATGTCTGCACCAAGGGAAAAGGTGGGAGATCTGAAGACGGAAAGCACCTCCTTATCCTCTGTCTTAATGAGTTTCTCATCTCCCGACTTTATAGCTGCTTCTTCTTGCTGACTACTATGGCATGCTTTTCCTTTCCGACGTTGGGTTGCTTTCCACAAAACCAGGCCTCCCACTGCAACACCCAGCAGGGTCGCCAAAGTTATTGTCACTGCTGTTTGCTTGGGCATTTTTTTTAATTTCCTTTTCTATCCCTTCACTTCATCCACACAAAACGGCATTGTAGGATTTCATCATGGCCTGCAAAGAAAAATGAGAGCTGGAAATTAAGGACAACTTAATGAAATGTGTTTAGAGATATTAAATACATGCAATGGTATACATAGCAAGGTCCTAGCCACAACTTGTGATCCTGACAGAAGAAGGACCCACTTAGACTGGGGGGTCTGGGGACAGACCACTGCAGTTGTGGATTGAGCAGTAACAGGAGACTGAATGCTGCTGTTGACTACACCACAGAAAACCTTAAAGGGAATGCATTAATTTATACTGGTGGAACTGGATGCTTCCACAAACTCTGATATTCCAAAAATAAACTAGTCATGATTATTACCAACATCTTTTAGTCCAGTTTGGAACTAGATCAACCTAAACAAGGGCAAGATGGAATTGCTGCAGAATAAGCATGTCGGTTTATGCATTAGTAAACAATAGGCATTTGTCCATTACATTCACATCCATACTAGGGTCAAATGGCTCTTCAGGCATTGAAAAGCCCTAAAGAAGCAGCATCTATTCATAACATAGCTTTCCCTCTATCATACAAAAGCTTGGTACCCCTTCAGTAAACTGAAATCAATCCTGTCCCTGCATCCCCACCTTCCCAACCCACCGCGTAGTTTCTAAAGGGCTGCCCTGACGCACTCTCTCACCCAAGCAGAAGTTCTGGTGTCGGTGCTGCTACAGCTCTGCAGAACCGCTGTCAGAACCCCGATCACGGGCCGGGCACCTGCCTAAACGCCTGCGAAGTGACAGTAATTCCCTCCCGCCTCTTAAACAGAGCGAGAAGGCTGAACACAAGCAGGGCCACGCGCCCTTACAGCCCCTCGTGCGGATGCCCCATCCCGCCGGGGCAGGGAAGCCCCGAAGAGACAACACGGCCCCTGCCCAGCCCGGGGGCAGCGGTGCCATGGTCGGGGGCCCGAGCCGAACGCTCCTGCGGGCCGGCCCAGGGCTCCACGGCGAAGGCGCTGCCCGCCTTAGGCTCGCCCGGGGATATCCCGGGAAGAGGCCCGGACGCCGCTCCGGCACGGAGGGAGCAGGCGGGAGGCCGCGGGCGCACCGGACCGCGTACCGGGGCACCTGCGGGCGCGGCCGCTCCCGGGACGCGCGGAGCAGGCTCTCCCCCCGCGCCCGGCCCCGCCGCCCGCCCGCGGGCCTCGCTGGGCGCCCACCGACCCGCTCGCTGCCTGCGTCTCGCGGAAGGGCTGCGTCCGGCGGCAGGAACCCCCCGCGGGGCAGTCGCCACACGCACCGGGAGGCTTAGAGCGGCGGACGCTTCCTCTGTGCCGGCGGGGCGGGCGGGCGGCGGGCGCCGCCATGTTGTACGGCAGCTGGTGTTGGGGCGGCTGTGTACCTGGACAGGCGTCAGCGTGCCTTCAGCCGGGGCAGCGAGCACTGGCAAAAATACTGAAAAGCGAGCTCTTTTCTGGAGAGTGAAAAGAGCGGCTTGTTGTCTGAGATTAGGAGGGCTCGAGGAGCGAGCCGCAGCGGGGCAGTGGAAGCCACCCGACCCGGAGGACAGGGGAGCCCCTCGGGCAGGAGGGATCAGAGAGAATGGGAAGAACAAAGGCAGCCAGGAAAATAAATAGGAATGCGTAGCCACCTCGAAGTGGCAAACTGGAAGAAAACAAAGAGGGGGGAAATCGAGCGGTAAGTATCAAGAAGTTAACAGAGGAATAATCATGACAATTGTTCCTCCCTTGTGTGTGGAAAAATACGACCGTTAGAAACGTGATACTGCAAAACAGGGACAATGAGTATTCAGGCAGCTGCTATGGTCAGGGTTATGACCATCAAGTTTTGAGGCCATCATTGTCAAAAAGCAGACACGTTTCCAGACCAAATTCTGTTGCAAATTAAAGGATTTGAGCACCCAATTTCTTACAATTCCTTTACAATTCCAAATATTTCCCAATTTTTGTGCTGTTAGAATTCCAGCTAGCAGTGTCTGTTTGAAGCAGACATTAAACCCACAAGAAAGATTGCTTTAACAATTTGACAGCATCAAATGTTGCTTTAACTTTGCCACTTACAATCATGAGGGAAGGAGGATCTCCCTAGCAAAGACTTGGCATTGAGCAGACACATTATCCAAGGAGTGCAACAAAGCAGCTAATGGCTGACATCAAGGAAAATCTCTGTAGAAGCAGTATTTTTTTCCATCTGTAAGTAAATGCTCAATCTTTATTGTCCCCCTTCTTATTTCTTAACTCAAGAATGCTGTATGGACCTATTGATAGCACAAAAGGAACACAAATGATTTCCAGAAGAGCCCTTTTCTGAGCAAATAAGGCCCTCCCCTTAATCAGAAAGAAGATGAGAAGGCTATTAAAGGTTGAGCAGCTACTGTTCTAAGGACCTGGTCTAAGCCAACATGGTGTGACCATGTCAGGTCTCACTGGTGGTGGGGTCACACCAGCGAAGTTTGTTTTCCATTGACTTCAATCTGTATTCTGAGCGCACAAATGCTTTATACTTCAGAGTTACAGCTTCTGTATAATAAGTGTTTCTGCAAAGCATCTCAATCCTCCTCTACAGTGAAGAGATTTTTATCCATTTTTTATATTAATCCGCTAGGGGTTACAAATCATTGCAATCTCGCACATCTTGTCACTGGTTCATTCTCCTCAGCAGGGAAGGTCTGCATCTGACTTAACAGTCACGACCTGGACACAGCCTCTCCATCCATCCCCTATGCTCCAATGCACCAGACAGCTGACCAGCTGAAATGGAGGTCACCAAGCAGGAGCCAGCACTACTCTGAAGCTCCTCACACAGCTTGTGCTCAGAAGAAAAGTGCATCACATGGATGCTCAGGAGAGAAAACTAGAGGGGTCTGGCTGTAACTGAGTTTCTGTAGTCAGGTGGACATGTTCTGCCTCCTCCTTTCCCTCTCTCTTCCCTTCACACTTCCCACCCTCCAAGGTATAATGCTTTGTTCTATTTGTTCACTGTAGTCTAGCATAAACCTGGATGGCCACTTGGAAGGATAGTCCCAGATTTCCTGTTGTACCTGTGATTTGACTGCTCGCTCCCTGCTCCCTTGCTCCAGCACCCACATTTCTGTAATGATGGGTCAGAAATCCGGAGACTAATCTGGCTGTGAACGAGTTCAAGGGAAAAAGGTAACACCTGGGGACACAACAGACTTGTTTAAGGCCCAGGTGACTGGAAGGAGACCTAAGAAGATGGTTTGTCTGGGCTCCAGGATGCAGGTCCCTCGTTGTGGGGCAGGTAAGGCATTCTTAAGAGAACTCTCTCAAAGCTCAAGATGAGTTCAGAATACCAAACAAATCTGCAAAGATTGTTTGTAGCCGGACCCATTTTTAATAAACTGGCATCCACACAAAATTTTGAAATAGGCCAGTTTTTCCTTTTACAAATTTTTTACTTTAGTTTCTAAAGTAATAGAAGTTTAAGTGTACGGTTACAATAGAGAAAAAAGCAATAAAATACCGCAACATTTATTACATAATAAAAGTCTAAAAGAGAAAATGCTAGCTTTTCTCCAAGTGACAGGACTGTATCCCTGGTAGCATTTAAAGCATTTATTTTTCATGTCATCACTGACATTAGAGAGTCCTGTAAACCATAAGTATCTTTAACAGCTTGTCTTGCTACCTACATAGCCATTTATTCAAGTATAAAGATTGAATTAAAAATAAATGAAAGCAACTGATGCATGAGTGTACTCTGGTAAAAAAAAAACAACAAAACAAAACAAGTTCCCAATACCTGATGGGGGCATTGCTGAGAGAAGGTAACCAAATGAGTAAACACCGACTGCTGGCTTAGCCTTATGTATAAGAAATCTGTTACAGCAGGTAACTGGAAGCCTTTACATGGTAAATAGCAAGATTTACTTTTCTGTTTCTGTAGCATAATCTGAGATTCTGCAGAGGTCTCTGTCAAAGGACTCAATTTTAGCCTGATTTCTTAAGGAAAGAAGGCTTATGCAATTACACTGTCTGTTGGTGTTTCTGTCTGTGGGTCCCATTATTTCCCACACTTTCCTTGCCAAGAAAGCATGTTTAAACCATTGCTCAATTCCATCTAAATTTGTACAAAAGTAAGTGAAATGAAAAGCCAAATCGATGAAACAGGTCGTAATAAAGCTGTCACTGATGGCAAGCATGTGCAGACACTGCATATACATATGAGATTGCACACAGCAGTGGCACATCAGGACAAGTCCATAGGAAACCAGGCTTCACTTGTTCTGCTGATCACAGAAAAAAAATTTATTTTTATAATTATATTAGCTCATCCTTTAGGAGGGAGAAGACCAGGGTAAATGACTCAGTGTTCAAAGGAAAATCAATGATTGTGGAATATCAAAGGAAAGAGGCTCCAGTCAAGACTAAATTGCTGGTAGCAGACAATGAGCAGAGAGCTCATTGTCCCCAGTACCTACTGTCCCCAGTAGCTCATTAATAACACTCTCTTTGGGGCCCCATCCCAAGCTACAAAAGAGAACCGAACTCGCATTTCAACTCCTTGTGTGATTTATCTTTCTCCTGTCGGTGCTAGTAACCCTGTACCTACATGTGCAAACAAGCCATTTTGAGCAAGGTTTGTTTTAAGAGGGTTGATACTGGGGAGGCAGTAGGATTTCTTCTTTCCTCAAGAAGTCAGAGTGAGATCAGTTTCAATCAACTGTGAAGCTACATCCTACAGGTGGAGTTTCACACTGCAACAAGGTGGATAGAAGGTTTAGCTTCTGTTGAAAAGGCAGTTCTGCTTCCCTCTTCTACCTGTTGGCATTCTTCTACAGCCTCACTTCTGCAAACCGCTGGTGGCCAGTTTGATTCAAGGAATTAAGCGAGTGGAAAGCTAGCACAGAAAAAAATGGAGATTTCTCATGGTTTAACTCCTTGTAGTAACTCACCATACAGCCAGACCTCAGTGAAACTACATCCTAAGCCAAAAGATGAGTCAGTGGTTGCTCACTGCAGGAATATGCCAAAGTTTGCACGGTTTGCAAAGAATTTGAAAAAAACACTCTCAGAGGTATGTAAGCTGCCAGATCCCATGAGGATGAGCTATATTAGCGTCGATCATCATCAATGTATTTCTTTCTTAATTGCCAACTCTTTTCACTATTTATGTAGAAGCTAAGAGGAATTTCACAATTCCATTTCTTGAAGAGCACTTAACTTATCCCAGTGGTTCAGCCCAGAAGGCACATTCAGTCAGCCTCACAGTTTATGGCTGCTAAGAGTATGATATCCCCCCCACTCCCAAAACTCAGCTCTCATCTGGGCACTCCAGACTAGCCTGTGCTGATTTTGGCATTCACTGGGACACTTTCATGAGTCAAATATACATTTGAGAGAACAATCCTTGTTCTTCCTATCTTTCTGGTCCATGAAATTAGTAAGCAAAAGGAAAAAAGCCTAGAAGCCATCACATTTTCACTAGAAGGAATAACACAAGGACAATTATTTTTAAAAAATTATATGGCTAAAATATGATATAGTCTTCTTGGTTTACCCTCCATTTGTTTCTATTTCCCTTAAAAAAAAAAGTATAAATCAACAAATTAATAAAAGCCTTGACTTTGCTCCACTTTCCTAATAGTATGCTCACTCTCTCTGACTCAGTCCACAGACATCCAACTATAAGTGTCCAAACTTCTCAGTTTCCGCTCTAGATTAACCAAAGCCATTCAACAGAACTCAAAAAAGTGTATTTAAAGCTCATTCTCTCTAACCTGACACAATCGACCATGCTTCACTTACTTTTCTTTTTACCTATTTAAGCCTTTCAAGTGTTTGACAGCCTCTCAGAGAGCTGTATCCTTGGTCTTCTCCTTTTATGCTCTCTGAGTTATCTCATCTGAAATACAAATAAATTAATATCTCTCTGCAGATGATTTGTGGATCTGCTCCTTTCCCCAGAGCTATCTCTCTCTATCCAAGCTCAAATCATACTCTTTTTCTGTCTTTTGTGGATAACTAGCAGGAAGTTAGAGCTTATCAGAGCTAGAACTCTTCCCTGAAAGCCCTCTTATTATCTTCATTGTGTGTATGTGTGGATAGCATTTACCTGCCACTCAACCTTGTTTGTCAGCTGTCAGGTCTGACTGAAACCTCTTTGTAGATCCTAGCACCCAGGATACATATTTCTATATGGTAGCTCCAAGACAAAGTCCTTTGATCCATCCATGCAGCTAAGAGCCTTGTTTAGTTCTCTTGCTGACATAGATAAAGTGCCCTGATATGTCTCCCTACAGCATCAACCAACACAGCTCATAACACAACAGCCATGGACTGCTCTAAATGTCATGATCTGACAATAGAGTAAAGCTGACCATAGGCCTCCTATTAATAATCAAATATACCACAGACATCAAATGGAAATGATTACTGGAATTTAACTCATTCTACCAATTCAAATTTGTTCAGAAAAAATGTTGAAGGGATAACTTTGTACCAGCAGATATTAAAGCCAGATCAGTTATTGTTAGTCCTTCCAGAGGCAGAACAAAAACTCTGTAGCATGGACAGAAGCTAATGTGAAAGCAATGTGACACCGTGTCCATACCTGATCCAGATCAGTTTAGTACTGCTGGGAGACTGGACTATGCACAGCCTTGGAATAAGCAAATCTGAAACTGCAACCCAAGATTGTTTAGGTAGATCATCACTTACCTATTTGAAGCATTTTCCTAGTTCCCTCTTTGGTATTGCATCAAACATTTAGTTACCTTCATTTCCAAGGGCATCTACAACAAGTCTACAACTCTGTTGTCTCTCATTTCCTTTCCAGTTGACTTCTGTCCTAGTTAGGACAACTGAGACCAGTTCATCATGGTATGGGTGTAACCCAAAACTGTGTATTCTATAGCCTTCCATGCCATTTCCCAGAAACTGTTGTCAATAGACTATTCGCACCCTCTGCCCATAGAGCCTGACTCCTCAGGCTATAAACTAGGTGTTAAGAGGCCTGTGAGATAGGAGGATGCTCTTGTCCTCACACCCTTTGTGGAACTCCCCGCCCTGAGGGAAGTATTGAGCATTCCTGCCTGAACTGGAGGATATATAATCTTGGAGTCTTGGAACATTTTTAACCACTCCTGGGATCCAGAGGAAGACTGCAGCTCATCGCTCTCAACCTCAACTGGACTGCAATCACCACTTTTGACCAGACTGCAACAGCTCTCCCACCAGCAGGTTTTTCCCCTCTCCCTTTACTTTGGACTCAAGCGGGGCCCAAGGAACACCACTTTGTTCATGCCCCAGGGTACTGGGTTATACATTTGGATTTTGTGGGTTAAGACCAATTGTTTGTTTGTATGATTGTACTTACTGTATTATTTTAATAAATTGTTATTCTGACTTATAATCTCTCCTTTGAGTTGGGTTCATTTCCCTGCTGGTTAACTCTTAAACCAGCACAACTTCTCTACTGCCTATTTGTTGAAATTGCAAACAACACATTTTTGGGGGGCTTTATTTCATGGTGGTTTTGAGGTATGGAGACTATAATCATCCTGCAGAACTAAGCTGCCCAAGAAGCATGTACAAACAAACCCTGACTTCCTCTGCCCACTGAGTCTGTCCAGGCTCAATCCAGTTTAGTCTGTACCATTCCATCTCAGTACAGCACCCCACATGCTAACATGTCCCACAGAACAGCAATTTGATGGAGTTAGATCTGTTTGAGTAACTACTGTCAGTGCCTTGATTCCATTCCAAGCTGCAGAAGGCTCCTATTAAAGTAGACAAAGATGCTTCATTGGTGCTGCTTCAGCATGACTCAGGACAACAGTGTATGTGTTCTGGAGAGTAACAGCACTCTGGCATTTTCAAAGGAAGATGTTACCAGTATAGACTATGAAAATTTCCTTAGGTGTTATATTCAAAATTAATTCAAACAAAAGAATCAGAGAGTGAAAAAAATGCTTACCAATTTGGTTTTTAAACTGATATGGTCATGTGAGAGAATATTTCATTGAGCAGTACAGATTGGCGATCTGCTATTATTTTTCTTTCAAATTCTGACAACATATCTTCTTTCTATCTGCTTACAAATGTGATTAAAAAAAACCCAAACCAAAACCAAACAAAATTCAGTTAGATTTTTCCTAAAAATCCTGGCCCTGAGAGTTTAGGAAATAATTTTATTAATATGTAAGACCATGTAAGTACACAGCTTTCCTAGAGACTGGATCCAGAACATGGAGAAAAAACAGTGGAGATTTTATTGTGTTATTTCAATACAGGAACCAAAGATATCCAAAGATATTCAACCCGAACAAAACTTTAGGAAAGGGGAAAAAATGAACCATGTGTTGGGAATTCAGAAGTGAGCAACAGTTTCTGATATAATTGTAATGGCACAGAATTTCATGGCATGCAGACAGAAGAACTATAAAAATGATTTTATAGCAGCACAGTTTACTTGTGTCTGAGGCTAAAGTAATAAACACAAACCATGATGGACAAGGTCTTTGCCTCTCTATATTAAGGGTTGCTAGACATGATATATAGCAATAGTTGGCCATCAACAACTGTAACTAGAAAAACCCTTTTGTATAGTTCAGATGTAGAAGAGATTGTCCTCTGTTTTCACTTCAATTATGAAACATTGTTAATTATTAATATTAACACTGTTAATGTTAGTAATTACTTACATTCTCTTACGGGGAATTAGTGGGATTTGGGGAGACCTCCAGGCCTTAGGATGCTGGCCCCATAACCTGCGAGGTGAATGCCCTTCCCCCCACCCCTGCACGTGGCCCGGCGACCCCGCAAGGAGCACACACAGACCACACAGGGAGGGACTGATGAAAGAGAAAGTTTATTGTGGGGTTGGTGTTTATAAGGCTTTTAGGAGGGTCAAAAGGGGACCAATCACAAGTTCAGGGTCACA
>NW_016690362.1:1542023-1549206 GCF_001604755.1 Lepidothrix coronata
GAAGGCACTATATGCCTTTGCTAACCTGTTGTCTATCTCTCTGTCAATCTTACCATCCGAGGAGATGAGGCTACCTAGGTAATTAAACTGCTGGACTGATTTGAGCACTGATTCGCCAGTGATGATATGGGGATGATGGAAGACTTCCTGAGGTGCTGGTTGATAGAGAACTTCTGTTTTCTTTAAGCTGACTTCCAGCCCAAAGAGCTCAGCAGTGTCTGCAAAGCAGGATGATAAACGCTGCAGGGCTGCTTCTGTGTGGGCAACAAGGGCGGTGTCATCAGCATAAAGCAGCTCCCAGACAAGATGGTTTAAGGTCTTAGTATGGGCCTTCAGTAACCTTAGGTTGAAAAGGCTTCCATCAGTACGGTATCAAATGTAGGTACCGTCCTTATATGGATCTGAATCATGGGTCATCTACCGCCACCACCTGCAACTCCTAGAACGCTTTCATCAACGCTGTCTCTGTACAATCCTAAACATCCACTGGTCAGATTATGTGACCAATACATCTGTTCTAGAACAAGCAGCAGTCACAAGTATTGAGGCCATGTAGCTGAGAACACAGCTGTGCTGGGCAGGGCACGTCTCAAGGATGAAGGACCACCGCCTCCCCAAGATCTTGCTTTATGGTGAACTTGCCACCGGCTGCCACAAGAGAGGAGCCCTGAAGAAAAGATAAAAGGACTCCCTGAAACATCTCAGCCTCGGCCATATTGATCAACATAACTGGTCTACTCTGGCCTCCAATTGGGAGGTCTGGAGACACACCATCTATAACGCTGCTGATGCTTTTGAGAAAGCACGCAGGATCACTCTCGAGGAGAAAAGACAACGCAGAAAGAATCGTGTCTTGCAGAATATACCACCTAAGGAATCTTTCTGCTGTGCCTTTTGCAACCGGACGTGATTGTCTCGTATTGACCTTTTTAGCCACCAGTGCGCTTGTAACAAACGTGGGTAGAGCCCTCCCCAAATCTTCGTTCGTAAAGCCTAGCCATGATGATGAAAAGTAAGGCTATAGTGTTGCCAAGTAAAAGGCATGGTTTATAGGATTTCATGTTCTTTCTGTAATCTTAACCAGGAAGAAAGCCAAAGCACTTAACTGACTTTCTATAATGAAATAATTTTAATTTCTACAGAAAAACTGTCACTGGAACATGGCAGAAGTCTAATAGTACTCAGTAATGTTGCCATATCACAGTTTATGTCAGGAAGGGTTTTTCTGTTTGCTTGTATTAAAGTTTAAAGATTCCTAATTCCCAGATGGTGCAGTGGCACACAAAGATGGCTGGGACTGTCAAGCTAATTCCTCACCTTCCAAAATCTGTATCTCCCCTAGATACTGGTGCCAGTTCACCCATGCCTCATGCCTATGGGGAAATGCAGACCTGAAAGTTTCAAGCTGCTGACTTTGTGCGCAGAGAGTGTTCAGTCAGACATTGCAAGGTGGGACTGGGAGCTCTGTGCAGCACCTCACGGACATCACTCTTTGAATGACACTCCTGTTGTCTGACATGGCATCAGATATTACCTGTGAGGTACAGGGTCCTATGAAAGACAAAAGATTTTTTTTTTCCCCAGAAACATAAAGGTTGGGATGTTGTTTAACAGCGGACATCAGATCAGTTCCACCTATTTAGCTGGCTGTCTTTTGAGTTTTAGTTGATACTGGAGGGTAAGAGAAGAAAATTCTTCTATATTTCCAACAGTCTTCTGGGACTGCAGGGGAGTCTACTCACTTGGGATGGGCAACCCTCCTGTTTTCAGTGTTGCTCGGGAAGGAGCAGAAAGCAAGCAGTAAAACCTCTGACAGCCTCATAAAAACTATCATAGAGAAAACAACAAAAAAAACCCTAAACAAAATGAATTCTAAAGCCGTAATGCTTTGGATTCCCGCAGAAATCATTCAGCATTTACAGAGGACAAGCCTCACTGCAAACCGCGCCCGCACTTGGGGTATTTTCCCCCTCATGTTTCCCTCCGGTGCGTTGACCGCAGAACCCCACGGCGGGCGGGCCTGCCGGAGCTCCGGAGGGCTCCTTTCCCATTCACCGCGATCAGGGACGACATCCGTTCGCGGGAGCACCTGCCCGCCCGCAGCCACCTCCCTGCCAGCCGCGGGGCCGCAGGCGGCAGCCAGAGCCCCGAGTGAGGGCTGCCGAGTGCCGAGTGTGCCCGGCCCCCGCAGGTCCTCCGAATGACGAGTGTGCCCATGTCCCCGCAGACCCCCGGAGCGGCGAACGTTAACGTCCCTCCCGCAGGTCCTGGGAGTGGCGAACACGTCCTTCCCTCCAAAGGTTCCCGGCGAGTGCGTCCGTCTCCCCGCAAGCCCCTGGAGTGGCGACCGTGTCCTACTCTCCGCAGGTCCCTGGAGTGGTGACCGTGCCCGTCCCCCACAAGCCCCCGGAGTGGCGAACGTTAACGTCCCCGCAGCTCCTCGGGGTGGCGAGTGCGCCCGTCCCGCCGCGCCGCTCCAGGAGCGAGTTAACCGGCGGCGGCGCCACGCTAAAGCCGGGCCGAGAGGCGCGGGCTGCAGCTGAGGATCAGCTGCTGAGGGGAGCGGGGAGGAGCCAGCGGGATCAGGAAGCGGCGGAGTGTCTAACACCTCTCTGCCATGGCTGGCTAAAGAAAAATCATCATAACCATAACAAGGGGGGAAGCGGGGGAGGGGAGGCGGCGGCGGGGGAAGGAGCGGCGGGGAGCGGCGCAGGCGGCAGCATGAGGAGGAGAGGCAGCCGGGGGGGCAGCATGCGGTCGGTGGTGGGGTTCCTGTCCCAGCGGGGCTTGGAGGGGGACCCCCTGCTCACCCAAGACTTCCAGCGAAGACGCCTACGGGGCTGCAGGAACCTCTACAAGAAGGACCTCCTGGGCCACTTCGGCTGTGTCAATGCCATTGAATTCTCCAACAATGGAGGCCAGTGGCTGGTCTCAGGTAAAGCCAACGCTCCCGTCCCTCGCCCCCTCCCGCCACCCCCTCCCCAGGAAGCATCTTCCTGCCCGGCCGCCTCCCCCGCGGCCCGGGGGGAGGGGAGCCGCGGTGGCGCTGCTCAGAGACGTTTCCCAAATCCACCGGTGCCCGGGAATGATGTTTTCCCAACTAGGGATCTAAAATGGTTGACAGGTTTTAAATTCTACTATTATCGGGGAGGGGGAGCCCTGGACAAAGTTTTTACTAGAGTGTTTCCCGGGCGCTGGGGCTGGAAGCTGGGGGTACCCTTTTATTTGGTGGCTCGCTTGTCTTTCCCCATATAAGGGGATTTTCTTATTTTCGGGGGGACGACGACGGAGACGAAACCACCCCGCGGCGCGCATTGTGGGCGCCGGGTGACATTTGTCAGCGCCGTGCCCCGGGCCGGGGGTCAGCGATCGCTGCCGGGGGCGGGCGGCGGCCCCGAGTTTGGCCGGGGGAGCTGCAGTCCCGCTCAGCATCGGGCGGGGAACTGGATCTGTTTAATCGAGGGTCTGGTCACTTTAGGGCCACCCCACCACATCTTTTGGGGGAGGGGAGTCGGGTTTTGTTTTGTTTCTCCCTCCCGCCCCTTGCAGGGCGCATTTGGGGAGGGGAAGAATTATATCTGTGGTGATGTTTTTTGACTTCGGGTCCCCCCTGTTGCTTGCCCGGGGCTGAGGGACCCGTGGTTGGGAGATGCTGTCAGTTAGGAGGGAGGCGAGGGCTTGCCATCAGCTGCGACACCGAGGACGGGGAAAGGCTCTGTACCCCCAGCCAGGGAGGGGCTGCGGGGCTCGCTGGCCGGCCGCCTCCCCCCACCCCAGCAGCGCTTGGCGCAGGTGCCTCTTCCTTCTTCCCCGTCTCTGGGCTCGGAGGGGCGGCGGGGGAAGGAGGCAACTTGAGGCCGGGGCCTGGCCGGGCGCTGCAGGCCGCGCTCTCCTTGGGCGGCTCTTAGCGACAGGCCGGGGAATCGCGGGCCGATCCTGCCGGCGGCGCCCCGGGGGCTCCGGCGCTGAGGGGCCGCGGCGCCCTTCTCCCGCCGAACCCGAGGCCCCTGCGCCCCGCTGCGAGGGGGCAGAACCCTTCGGGTGGTGGGGAGAGAGCTGCCGGTCCGGGAGGGACCGCCCGTGCCGCGCCGCCCCGGGCAGGGCTAGGCCGCCCAGTGCGGTGTCCATCGCAGGCCGCGGTCGGGGGCCGTCTTGTCCCGGCCGCCCCTCACCCCCAGGGGGAGCGAGCTGGAAGGAGCGGCCTCCCTTCCCTCTGCCGCCGCTGGGGTTGGGGCTGCCGGCAGCTCCATCCCCCGGGGCCGGGCAGCAGCGGGAAAGGCCCACTCCCGGTCGTATGGAGTGGCTGCCCTTGGGGGAATCGCAGAGCTCCCTGGCACAAGGCCGTGGCAGCTTTGTTGAGCGTGGTCTCTCCGCTTGCAGGAGGGTGATGGCCTGGTTACTAACCACGGGGTGGAGGAGGGGCGAGAGGGCCTCGGCTTTGCCTGGCCACCCTGTAAATAGCGACAGAGGCTACTAAGGAACCTGATGGGGGTATGGCTGAGCGGGCAGCTTACTGCCTTCTTGTGGTGTCTGGGCAGAGGTGGACTGTATCACACAAAGGTATCAGTATTAACTGCAGAAATAACACGAGGATTCAATAAAAAGTTATTATGACTGGTTGCTTTAAGCAAGGACAGAATAGAAACACTGCATAAACATAGAGTGGAAGGTGATACACTGAAATCTTCCTAAATTTAACATTCTTACCTGAAGTAATTTACAGGCATAAGTCCAGGGGTTTCTGGAATGTGTGTCCATGAAGGGTCTTAGTGTTACTCTCGGGGATTCTTTTATCTTTATGCACATGCAACTTATGAGATAGGCATCCATTTATCTTGTGAGTATACATGTGTATACATGCACACATATATATGTATATAAATGTGTATTGGAAGGGAATGCTGATTCACCTATTCTAAAGTTCCCATTTGTGCTAGAGTTGGCATGCCGGTTTGCACTGGTCCTTCTTCAGTAGAAAATATTTATAAAGTGCTACAGAGAATTCAAGTGTAACTATTGTTTCTTTTTTATTTTCCATAATCAGTGATGGAAACAACATCAGTATTTTCTGTTCTTCTTGCTCTAGAAGGCTTTAGGAGATACTTCAGGTCTTGTCATATCATCAGTGCACTTACCTATGTTGACATCCATTCTTTAGGTAGAAGCATAAAAAGTTGAGGACTGGAATGGACTTTTAAGAATTAATTTTGTCCAAACTGCCTGAGTCAAGGTAGGTGCAGTGAGAGAATGGAGGCAGATTTCCCAGCTATTGGGCATCTAAAGAAGCATACTTAAAAGGAAGGCTTTCAAACAACGTCCAGATTTCAATTTCCTAACTTCTCGTAAAGCTTCAGAGTGTTCAAAGGGGGTAAGCTTTTCCTCCATATGTAGATAAATGAATAGCAAGCAAGGAGATAAATGGTAGCAAGCAAGTGGGGGAAAAAAAAAGGCTTAATTTACATGTATTAGCAGTGCACATATTTGGAGTAGTCAAGAACAGGCTACTTAAGCATGACCTTGTGTTGATGCCCTGAGAAAATGAAGAACTCTAATTATGGTAACTTCTTAACAAATGTTCATGTTATCTGTGACCATAAGATTTAGAATGTTTTATGTGCCATAGGAACAGCAAGCAGGTGCTCTGTGGTTCAGTCAAAACCAAGAAATTAAAAGTCAAAAGATTTATGAATACTCTTAAATTTCATGTCATTATAAGACCAAGCTTCATTAAAATTACACTCAAAAGACTCCTTTTTAAGGTCATACTTGATCTTGAAGCTCTGAGAAATAGCAACAGCAGGAAAAAAGTAATGATGAGAGCTCAGATGAAAGGTAAAGGAAGGGTATGAGCTGCCTCTACTCTGAAGTTTTGTAGAAGAGTTGCTTTACAAGACTTCCAAATGCAGATAAAGCCTTAGAATAGATGTCATGTGGGTCTCTCTTCCCTCAAAATAGTCAGCGTGCTGAGGTGAGGATGAGATGTTAGATGCTTCCATCTGTGCTTATAGCAGCTAAGAGAGTTAACAGGGATATTGGAATGTGTGAAAAGGGAGAGTGCAAGCAGTCTTTTCAGTTGTTCAGTGTTAAGTAATATCTATATTCTTAATCTAAAGAAGTCTGCTTTGGCTAATTGACTTGTTAACAACTTAGACCTTGTTAGAGATGGTTGAAGTGCAACTGGTACAGTGCATTAGTAGTGGCTATACTGATGCCATTGAAATGCTAGCCTGCATCCAAATTAGTGCTGTTCTCATCACTATTGGCTGGAATGCTTTCCTTAGGTATGTGTCCCACCTTTTTTTTTTTTTAAAATCTATCTCCCAGAAGCAAATCTGTAAGGCTAACGATTACTGTTTCAGTAAACAATTTAAACTACTTAAACAGAGTTTATATTACAGTTCCAGATAATTTTCCTGCTAGGATTTTGGAGAGAACTTCAGTGTAGACAAGCCTTGGCAGGCCTTCTGAAAGCATGTTTCAAACTTTTAGGTATCTTCTTCAAATCTTGTATTGGAAAGTGCACATTTAATAGTCATTAAATTTGTCCGTAACCATATTTTCCAGTAAAAAAGTTGAGATCTGCAAGTTGAGCTGGGGGGCAGTTTGTAGGCTTTTGCTGTGCCTGTGTGGAACTCAACAGTGTCACTTTATAGAGGGGGAGAAAGAGAGAGAGATTAATAGTTTGGGACATGAGTGCTAGAAGAGACAGACATAAGGACAAGAATTTAAAAAAAATTAAATAAATGGAATGAGGAGGTGGACACTCAGGAGAAGATGCAGTGTGACAAGTAGAAAAGGCCTATCTGTAGAATGACACAAGGGAAGAGGAAAGCTTAACATATAAGAAATGTGTAAGTGGGTTGAAATTGGTTAAAACTTGTTGCTGGATAGAGTTGAAAGATTTTATTGGCCAAAATATGTCTTTGCAATGCTTCATTTACTAGATGGTGTTTTTTTCTTTTAACAGTTTGAGAAACACATGACCGTCCATGCATGGAAATTAAAATCACCATGCAATGGTGTGCATCTGACTTCTTCCCTCACATTTGCCAAGCATCTCCTTCTGCAATTTAACTTCTTGAAAATCAACTTTACTTGGTCTGTGTAATAGACTGTCTGTCTCCCATCCTCAGGTTTGGTGGATATGTTTTCCTATTTGTTTATCTTTCATTTTTCATGCCTG